>NC_041390.1:318984946-318993111 GCF_002162155.2 Triticum dicoccoides
CACGCCTCGCCGCCCGCTGCCGTGCCTCGCCTCGCTGCCGCCTCGCCCCGCCGTCGCCGCCGCGTCTTGCCGGACCAACGAGGTAGCCGTTGCCGCCGTTTTTTAAAGCAAAACCGATCCGTTTTTTTAAGAAAACCCTAGTTCATTTTTTTCGGTTCACCGGTTTTTTTTCGGTTCTTCTCTTTAACGGATGTTCGTCCGTACGTTAGTTTTAACGAACGGTTTTCGCCCGTTAGTTACAGACAATGAACGCTCGTTCGTTAGCCTGTTCGTCAGTTTTCTTTTATCGGATTTTTCCGCGATTATTTCTGATCGCGATTTCTGATCCGATCTTCATTCTAGTTTACCTTTTCGCTCATTTGTCGGAATCAGGCGATTCAAGCGCCTAGATCTTCGTCTCGAGACCCTCTTTCTGCTTAACCAACTTGAACAAGCTTTTGTTATTGTAAAATTTGACCTATGTCCAGATTAGTAAACGGATCTTGTTTCTTTCGCCATTTGAGTTTCGTTGCTCCGTTTGATTTGATTCTTTTTGCTAACTAGAGTTCTTAAGTTGAACTTTCTGGTAGATCTTCTTATTCGAGATTTACCCGTACTTCTGTGCTTGATTGCTTTTGTATGCTATTGTTTGTTTGCGATGGAATTCCCGGAGTGCGAAGCGTGTTATTTGGAGTCCCTAGGTTTCGCGGATCATCAAGAAGGCAAGTAACACTTTGATCATATCCCTTTATCACCCAGTTTTTATGCATTAGTTCCAATCCTCAAACATTGCATGGTTAGGATGTCATTAACTTGTGGGTTGGGAAGTAGTTGATGAGGTAGGACCTATTTCCCTGTTATATTCAAACCTTGGGAGTTACTTATATGAATTGCTTATATTGCTATGCTATGCTATGCTCGTAGACGTGGTTTGGGTGAGTGAAATCCATGACAGGCGTGAGATTGTTAAATAATGGTTTAACTTAATGTGGCAACTTGAATACACATCTGGGTGGATTGAGGCACCTGGAGTACCCAGTGTTGCTTGTATTTTTGGAAATCCCAGGGTTCCGTGTGATTTTCCTATGGACCGCGACCCACGCTCAAAGGGAACTGAGATGATTCATGCTAGAAACTTCCGTGTGCAGCCACAAGCTATTATGGGCTCTAGCATAGTTGAGTAAGTTACGTGAAGCTCTTGAAGAGGTGGATCAGCAGGTAGTGGGTTGTAGGTTTGGTATGGTCTGCCCGGAGTAGAGAGTTAATGTTCCTGAAAGACTGTGTCTCAGTCATCCGTTTCTCAAACATCATGTAGTGCGAGAAATTCAATGGAGGCGATCGAGTCTTGTGGGGAAAAGTGCGCAAACCTCTGCAGAGTGTACAAACTAATCATGGTTAGCCGTGTCCCCGGTTATGGACAATCTTGAGTATCTAGTACTTGGAGTATCTTAAGTATCCCATCACTTATAACTTAACATTGTTGGGTTGATAATTACTTTAATTTGGGATTGAGTTGGAGTAACCTTCTCAATGATGTTTCAACTACCATGATAGTTAAATTAAGAACTATTCCTTTGTTGTAGGAAAAAATTGGCTTTTCGCAAAAACTGTAACCATAGAGCTTTCCACCAGCCAAATATGCATGTAGTGATAGCATTATTCTTTCTTGCTCTACTGTGTTACTTTGGCAGCATATTCCATGTGCTGACCCGTTTTCGGGCTGCAACGTATTATGTTATAGACTTTTCAGACGAGGAGTAAGGTTCGTTAGGTCATTGTCGTGCAGCTCAGCTATGCCGTTGGAATTGATGGACTCACTTTATCTTCCAAGCCTTCTGCAGTTATCGTATTAGATGGCCTTAAGCCATATTTATTGTAATAATTTCTTTTTGGAGACATTCGATGTAATAAGTGTGTGATTGCTACTCTGTTAGAAATCCTCGAGTATTGTGTGTGTCAGCATTACCGATCCAGGGATGACACTGAAGCACAGAGACTTGACCGTTTGAGGTCGGGTCGCTACAAGATGGTATGAGAGCACACGCTGAGTGTAGGACACGACCACTAAGCTAAAACCATAGATCACTATTCTCTTCTCATTTCTGACACCTCTCCATTTTCCACTCTTTAGGATGGCGGATGCAAGGAACAAGTTTGCACAACCGGATGAAGAAGCACCTTTTGGACGACACTTGAAGGAAGTCACTAGGTACCTGAACATAGGAATACCAAGCTTCACCGGGACTTACAACGCCACTTTACCAGAAGAGGAGCGATGGATGATTCAAGTTCAAGTTCCAGGAAGGACCTTCACACCAGTCACTAAACCCATAGAGTTTTCCTTTGATGCACCAACCTGGAGTCTACGAAAGAGTATGGCAGCTCACATCACTATGGGACGCATTGGAGAAGTTTACCTAAAGGAGCTTAAGGATACTATCTATCAGATTTGTGGGCGCCGAGACAAGCAAGGGGAGATGATCAACACCAGGAAGGATAGATCAGTTGCAGCTTTCATCCAGGAACTAAACCAGCACATTCGACGCCAGGAGAATCAGATGTGCGCAGGCATGATATATCTGAAGAAGGCAATGACTAGGATCACGGAACTGGAGGAAGAACTCAAGGCCACACGTGAAGATTATGAGGAAGAAATCGTCGTACTAGTGGAGAAGAATGACGATCTGGAAAGGAAGCTAGGAGTATTCCTGGGAGACCCCGCACCAGGAGGAGAAGATGAAGAACCCAAGGAGATTCACCCAGAGGACTACATCATCATCGACGACACCGACTCCGACCTTAGAGATGATGACTATGAAGACGAAGCTAGAGCAGACATCATGGAGTCTTCAACCGAGGAATATTTTTAGTAGACCACCACATCAGTAGTAGTATTCCACCATGTAAATACTATAGTCCGAGCACTTTTTCGATAGTTCTAGACCGATTGTATGCCTTGCTTGATTGATTGAGTGAAATGTTTGTGTTTGTCTCATGTGCATATGGGTAGTGCTTTCTCATTAGACCTCATTCTATTCTAATCTCTCCCCTCTAAACCCATCAGATGCCTCCGAGATGTGACCCCGGATTTACCTTCCCACCGGATCTCACTTAGTTGATCCAGCAACAGAATACCCTGATGCAATTGTTAGTCTAGAACCAAGGCAACAACAACAGCAACAACAATCCACGACCACCACCACCAGTTGATAACTTAGCCCATTTTCTGAGGTTGCAGTCGCCGGTGTTCTCCAGTAGCACCGAGCCTATAGTAGCAGATGATTGGCTCCACAAGATTGGAAGAGAGTTAACCACTACAGGATGTACCAATGCTGACAAGGTGCGTTTTGCTGCACATCAGTTGGATGGACCAGCAGCCTCGTGGTGGGAGAATTACATTGTCACCTACCCTATAGCCACGGTGACATGGGACCAGTTTCAGCAAGCCTTCCGTACAACCCATGTCTCAACTGGAGCTATGAGTATAAAGAAGCGGGAGTTTCACAACTGACGCCAGGGGAACCGTACTATAGCTTAGTACGTGGATGAGTTTAGCAAGTTATCTCGCTATGCCCCTGATGATGTGGCCACAGATGCCGCAAAGCAGGAGAAGTTTATGGAAGGGCTGAATGATGAGATGAGCATGCAGTTGATGGTGGCAACATTGAACAACTACCATGAGTTGGTAGATAAGGCTCTTATGATTGAAGGGAAGCAGCAGCAGATTGAGAACCGTAAGAGGAAGTATGGCCAAGGGAGGTATAACTCAGGAGCTCAGCAGAAGCCTCGCCTAACCCCGAACTCGGGAGGACTTGTTCATAACCATGGAGGCCACACCCACAATGGAGGAAGTAACCATAACCATACTGGCCCAAGGAATGGGAATGGGAATGGAGCAAAAAATAATCAGAACCACCCTAATCCAGCCACACCTGCCAAAAGAGATCTAAGTCATGTTACTTGCTATAAGTGCGGGAAGACTGGACACTATGCCACGGAGTGCCCTGAAGGGAAGAATGGAAATGGAAATGGGAGCACTGGGAAGAAGCTCAATCCATTCAACAAAGGACAAGTGAATCACGTTAACATGGAGGAGGTTGATGAGCAGCCAGACGCGGTTATAGGTAAGTTTTTGGTGAAGTCATTTACCGCTCTTGTTCTTTTTGATACTGGTGCATCACATTCATACATATCAAGGGGATTCGTGGATAAGTTTAGACTACCGACCCAAACCCTTAGGACCCCACTGTTAGTAAGTTCACCTGGAGCAGAGTATATGGCTAGTCGATGGTGCGACCAGATACCCTTAACCATTGGCAACCATGTTTTTCTGTCCGACCTAATTATCTTGGAGTCACAAGGATTGGATGTGATATTAGGAATGGACTGGATGTCAAAGTACGGAGGAAGCATTGACTGTGTTAGCAGGTCAATTTGTCTCACCACCCCGGAGGGAAAAAGGATCAAGTATGTATCTAGGCATGCGCCAAGAAGTAGCCAAGTAAACACCCTCATGGGAGTTGTTCAGGAGGAAGTGCCTGTAGTAAAGGATTACCCAGATGTTTTCCCAGAAGAATTACCAGGCATGCCACCGGATCGAGACATCGAGTTTTTGATAGAGCTATTGCCAGGCACAGGGCCAATATCCAAGAGACCCTACGGATGCCCGCGAATGATCTAGAGGAGATTAAGAAACAAATCAAGGAATTATTGGAGAAAGGTTACATTCGACGGAGCTCATAACCATGGGGAGCCCCACTGCTTTTGGTTGAGAAGAAAGATAAGTCTTTAAGAATGGTTGTTGATTATCGGGCCTTGAATGAAGTGACGATCAAGAACAAGTACCCATTGCCGATGATCAATGATCTGTTTGACTTGCTGCAAGGAGCCAAGGTGTTTTCGAAAATAGATCTGCGATCAGGATACCATCATTTGAAGATACGAGAGAAGGATATACCAAAGACAGCATTCACCACACGGTACGGGTTATACAAATATACGGTCATGTCGTTTGGACTGACTAACGCCCCTGCCTATTTCATGAGCATGATGAAAAAGAATTCATGGAATATTTGGATAAGTTTGTCGTGGTGTTCATTGATGATATAATGGTATATTCAAAGAATGAGGAGGAGCACAAGGAGCATTTGCGTTTAGTTCTCGAGAAACTCAGGGAACATCAGTTGTATGCCAAGTTCAGCAAATGCGAATTTTGGTTGAAGGAAGTCGGATTCCTTGGACATGTTATATCAGGAGAAGGTATAGCAGTAGACCCCACCAAGGTTCAGTCAGTCACTCAATGGTTGGCACCCACTTCAAGCGAGATCCGTAGTTTTCTTGGACTCGCAGGATACTATCGTAGATTCATTAAGAATTTTTCCAAGATTGCAAAGCCAATGATGGAGTTATTGAAGAAGGATACCAAGTTTAAATGGACGGAAGATTGCGAGGCAAGTTTCCAGGAGCTGAAGAAACGTTTGACTACAGGCCCAGTGCTGACACTGCCAGATATATGTAAGTATTTCCAAGTGTATTGCGACGCCTCTCGCCTAGGAATTGGAAGTGTGCTTATGCATGACGGAAGAGTTGTCTCGTATGCCTCACGACAACTAAAACCACACGAGTTGAATTACGCTACGCATGATTTGGAGCTAGCAGCCGTAGTGCATGCGTTGAAGACCTGGAGGCATTACCTTATTGTTAACCATTGTGACGTGTACACGGATCATAAGAGTTTGAAGTACATTTTCACACAGAAGGAACTGAACCTTAGGCAGAGGAGATGGTTGGAGCTCATAAAGGATTATGACATGAAGCTTCACTATCATCCAAGAAAGGCCAATGTCGTAGCAGACGCTTTGAGCCGGAAGAGTTATGCTAATACCCTAGAAAGCACGGGATTGCCGAAGGAGTTAGCAGAGGATCTCTGGAAACTTTGATTGGAGATTGTTCCTAGAGATTTTGTTGCAACAATGGAGGTTCAGCCTACATTTTTGGGAAAGATTTGAGAAGCTCAGAAGGATGACAAAGAGATTGCCGAGATAAAAGAGAGAATGAGCAAAGGAAAGGCCAAAGGTTTTCGTGAGGATGAGCATGACACCTTATGGTTTGAGGACCGTGTTTATGTGCCCAATAACACAGAAATCAGAAAGTTAATACTTCAGGAGGCTCATGACTCACCATATTCGATACACCCCGGAAACACCAAGATGTATTTGGATTTAAAGGAACGTTGCTGGTGGACAGGGATGAAGAAGGATATCGCCGAGTATGTAGCCGTATGTGATGTATGCCAGAGAGTGAAGGCAGAGCATCAAAAGCCAGCAGGATTGTTACAGCCTATGCCGATACACAAATGGAAGTGGGATAAACTTGGCATGGACTTTATCACCGGATTACCCAGGACCAAACCAGGATATGATTCTATATGGGTAGTAGTTGACCGCTTGACCAAAGTGGCACACTTTATCCTAGTGAAAACAACTTATACCAGTGCCAAGTTGGCCAAGATATATATGACCAGGATCGTATGTCTTCATGGAGTTCCGAGGACCATCGTATCAGATAGAGGGACACAGTTTACCTCAAAGTTTTGGCATCAACTACACCAGACTTTGGGAACAAGGTTGGAGTTCAGTACAACATTCCACCCGCAGACCGATGGACAAACCGAGAGAGTCGACCAGATTCTGGAGGATATGTTGAGAGCATGTGTGCTAGATAATGGGTCTAGTTGGAATGACAGTCTGCCTTATGTAGAGTTCTCATACAACAATAGCTACCAAGCCAGTTTGAAGATGTCACCGTTAGAAGCCCTATATGGACGAAGGTGCAGAACACCGTTGATATGGGATGGAGTAGGGGACCGACAGTTGTTTGGACCAGACTTGATCAAAGAGTCCGAGGAGAAAGTTAAACTGATTCGAGATAGACTGAAGATAGCTCAGTCCAGACAGAAGAGTTATGCAGATTCGAAGCTCAAGGAGGTAACCTATGAAATTGGAGACAGAGCATATCTGCGAGTATCACCTTGCGAGGAGTGAAACGTTTTGGATTTAAGGGAAAGATAGCCCCGAGATTTGTAGGACCGTATCGTGTTTTGGAACGGATGGGAGAAGTTGCCTACAAGTTGGAGTTACCTGAAGGACTATCAGGAGTTCACGATGTGTTTCACGTTTCCCAGTTGAAGAAGTGCCATGCTGAGATGGCCGATATACCACTAAGAGATACCGTACCCTTGGAGGCGATTCAGTTGGACAATGATTTGACTTATGAGGAGAAGCCAGTAAAGATTTTGGAGTTTGCCAGTCGAGTCACCCGCAGCAATGTTATCAAGTTTTGCAAAGTTTAGTGGAGCCACCATACCGAGGATGAAGCCACCTGGGAACAAGAGGATGATCTTCGCAAAGACCACCCACCCCTATTTTCTAGCCAACCCGAATCTCGAGGGCGAGATTCATCTTAAGGGGGGTAGGTTTGTAACATCCCAAATTTTCAATTTGGAATGTTATACATAGATCATTCTTGCATATCATATTTTATTGCATTTCATCTCACGATCCTCGAAATCCTAAGCAACTCAAGGACCCTCGGTGAGAGTTGGGGATTTCCTGGTTTTCAAATTTGATTTCTATCAAATTTTGGAACGAGGATTTTTGGTTTTAATTATTTTTCTCTCTGAAAATATTCCATATTAAAATATATGAGAGGAGATAATATGACTTCTCCAAAATAAATGAAATATGGGAGGAAAAATATTAAAAAGCAAATATTTGTTTTTATTTGGATTTTATTGCAATTTTGTTTGCATTAGAAAAATTGCACGTTTTCAAAGTTGCATTTTAGGGCCAAGCAAATGTTCATCTCATTCTAAATATTTTATTTAGACTGTGAAAATTTGTTTTGGCATTTATAGATTTTTATTTTATTTTCTTGGAATATTTTTATGTTCGGCGGAATTGTTTAAGAAAAAGTTGCGCAGTGGCTTACTGGGCCGAAGCCCAGCCGCCGGCCTGCCTCCCCCGCGATGCCGTCCCCCTCCAGGAGACCGACGCCGCCGCGCCGCCTCGGACCGGGAGTCCGGCCAGGACTCCGCCTCCGCCGCCCTTGCCCCCTCCCCAAGCCACCCCTCCCCCACTTAAATACCCAGCCCCCCACCGCCACCACCACCCGCCACCGTCGTCGCA
>NC_041390.1:318993441-319007983 GCF_002162155.2 Triticum dicoccoides
CCATGCCTCGCCGCCTGCTGCCGCGCCCCGCCTCACCGCCGCGTCTCGCCGGACCGACGAGGTAGCCGTTGCCGCTGTTTTTTTAAAGCAAAACCGATCCGGTTTTTTTTAAGAAAACCCTAGTTCATTTTTTTCGGTTCACCGTTTTTTTCGGTTCTTCTCTTTAACGGACGTTCGTCCGTACGTTAGTTTTAACGAAGGGTTTTCACCCGTTAGTTACAGACAAGGAACGCTCGTTCGTTAGCCTGTTCGTCAGTTTTCCTTTATCGGATTTTTCCGCGATTATTTCTGATCGCGATTTCTGATCCGATCTTCATTCTAGTTTAACTTTTCACTCATTTGTCGGAATCAGGCGATTCAAGCGCCTAGATCTTCGTCTCGAGACCCTCTTTCTGCTTAACCAACTTGAACAAGCTTTTGTTATTGTAAAATTTGACCTAGGTCCATATTAGTAAACAGATCTTGTTTCTTTCGCCATTTGAGTTTCGTTGCTCCGTTTGATTTGATTCTTTTTGCTAACCAGAGTTCTTAAGTTGAACTTTTTGGTAGATCTTCTTATTCGAGATTTACCCAAACTTCTGGGCTTGATTTCTTATGTATGATATTGTTTGTTTGCGATAGAATTCCCGGAGTGCGAAGCGTGTTATTTGGAGTCCCTAGGTTTCGTGGATCATCAGGAAGGCAAGTAACACTTTGATCATATCCCTTTATCACCCAGTTTTTATGCATTAGTTCCAATCCTCAAACATTGCATGGTTAGGATGTCATTAACTTGTGGGTTGGGAAGTAGTTGATGAGGTAGGACCTATTGCCCTGTTATATTCAAACCTTGGGAGTTACTTATACGAATTGCTTATATTTCTATGCTATGCTCGTAGACGTGGTTTGGGTGAGTGAAATCCATGACAGATGTGAGATTGTTAAATAATGGTTTAACTTAAGGTGGCAACTTGAATACACATCTGGGTGGATCGAGGCACCTGGAGTACCCAGTGTTGCTTGTATTTTTGGAAATCCCGGGGTTCCGTGTGATTTTCATAAGGACCGCCACCCAGGCTCAAAGGGAACTGAGATGATTCATGCTAGAAACTTCCGTGTGCAGCCACAAGCTATTATGGGCTCTAGCATAGTTGAGTAAGTTACATGAAGCTCTTGAAGAGGTGGATCCACGGGTAGTGGGTTGTAGGTTTGGTATGGTCTGCCCGGAGTAGAGAGCTAATGTTCCTGAAAGACTGTGTCTCGGTCATCCGTTTCTCAAACATCATGTAGTGCGAGAAATTCAATGGAGGCGATCGAGTCTTGTGGGGAAAAGTGCGCAAACCTCTGCAGAGTGTACAAACTAATCATGGTTAGCTGTGTCCCCGGTTATGGAGAATCTTGAGTATGTAGTACTTGGAGTATTTAAGTATCCCATCACTTTTAACTTAACATTGTTGGGTTGCTAATTACTTTAATTTGGGATTGAGTTGGAGTAACATTCTCAATGATGTTTCAACTACCATGATAGTTAAATTAAAATATATTCCTTTGTTGTAGGGAAAAATTGGCTTTTCGCAAAAACTGTAAACATAGAGCTTTCCACCAGCCAAATATGCATGTAGTGATAGCATTATTCTTTCTTGCTCTACTGTGTTACTTTGCCAGCATATTCCATGTGCTGACCCGTTTTTGGGCTGCAACGTATTATGTTGCAGACTTTTCAGTCGAGGAGTAAGGTTCGTTAGGTCGTTGCCCTGCAGCTGAGCTTTGCCGTTGGAGTTGATGGACTCACTTTATCTTCCAAGCCTTCTGCTGTTATCGTATTAGATGGCCTTAAGCCATATTTATTGTAATAAGTTCTCTTTGGAGTCATTCGATGTAATAAGTGTGTGATTGCTACTCTGTTATAAATCCTCGAGTACTGTGTGTGTCAGCATTACCGATCTAGGGATGACAGTGAAGCACAAAGACTTGACCGTTTGAGGTCGGGTCGCTACAAAGACCCTAAGCTTGGGGATGCCCAAGGCACCCCAAGTTAATATTCAAGAAATATCCAAGCAACTAAGCTTGGGCATGCCCCGGAAGGCACCCCCTCTTTCGTCTCCAACATTATTGGTAACCTCACTTGGAGCTATGTTTTCATTCGTCACACGATATGTGTTTTTCTTGGAGTGTCAGTTTATTTTGTTAGGATTTGCTTTCTGTTATTTAGAATAATGTTTTGCATCTTTTATTTCAATAAAAGTGGCATTGATAGCCTTTTCCATGCTTATTTTGCAAGTATACAAGTTGCTGTTTGAAAACAGAAAGTCCACTGCTATTGCAAAAATTCCCTAGAAAAGTCAGAATGTGATAAAATGTTGATTTTTTTTTGCAAAATGAGCTCTCATAAATTTTCTACAGTGTGGTAAATTTTCATAATGTTTGGATTTGAATAAGTATTGATATTCTTGCATTCTTTACAAACTGTACTATTTTGGCAGATTGCTGTTATGTTTGCATTGTTTGCATATGTTTGCTTGTTTAATGATTCTATTTGCGGATATGAGTATTAAATATTCAGAGGCATTTAGTATGCAATGTTGAATAATAATTATAGTGATTTTCTACAGTAGAGAATGATAAGGTTTTTGCATTGGTTTATACTAACTTATCTCACGAGTTCTTGTTGAGTTTTGTGTGGATGAAGCTTTTGAGATTTAGGGAAACAGTGATATGAGAGGAATTAAGGAGACACATAAGATCAAGCTTGGGGATGCCCGAGTCACCCCAAGATAATATTTCAAGAACTCTCAAGCATCTAAGCTTGGGGATGCCCCGGTAGGCATCCCACCTTTCTTCTTCAACAATTATTGGTTAGTATCAGTTGAGCCTAAGTTTTTGCTTCTTCACATGATGTGTGCTATTCTTGGAATGTCATTTTATTTTGTTTTGCTTGCTGTTTTAATAAAATTCTTAGATCTTAAAGTTTTTGAATAAGAGAGAGTCCTCAAATAGCTACATATTTACTTAACTACTCATTTGATCTTCACTTATATCTTTTTGGAGTAGCTTGTCATTTACTCTCGTGCTTCACTTATATCCTATGAGTAAATTGTTGAATAAATTGTATGTCATGAAGTTGAAATCATATCATGCCTAGTGGTAGCTTCACATTGGGTTTAGAAAGTGAAATCTTTTGAGGTTTGACAATCACAATATTGGTCATACAAGAAATTCACGAATAATTAGTATAAGTAAGAGAACTTTCACATATAAATACACTATCATGGAAATCTTTTGTGATTGTGAGCCCCCATCAAAATATTATATGCCAAAATTGTTGACGTTGGACAAGGAAGACAATGTAATGGTTTATGTTTGTTCATATTCACACATAAGTTATATTGTCATAGATCCTTCAACATGTGGTGCTTGCCCCCCATCTTTGCTAGCCAAAAATTCCGCACCAAGTAGAGATACTACTTGTGCATCCAAAAACCCTTAAACCCAAATCTTATTTTCAACATTCCACTATATCTACCTATATGCGGTATTCTTTTGTCGTTCTAAGCAAATTTGTATGTGCCATCTCTAATATTTAAAATAAATTTCTCTTTTGTGTGCTCATACCGCTCGTGAGGCGGTGAGGGGTGGCCAATACCTTCCATGATAGATGTGTTATTCTCACGATGAGTGTTTATTCACTTGTCATTGCACGAGAGTAATGCAAATGTATTAGGGATGCCCAGTCCCGAAATGAAAAATGAATTTTCTTTATGTTGTCAAATAATAAATTCCTTGGAAAGTGTTTGTATGGAGGGCACCCGTGGATACGGTTAGCCATGGAAAGTGAAAGTATGGGGGAAAAGGAATAAACTTTATTTTCTGTTTGAGAACCGCCTATGATATATCTAGCATGGAAAGTGTTGGGAGATCTAAGTCGTTTTCGTTGGTGGGAAAAGTATGCGTCTCAAAATATTTTTTTGTCTCTCAATTTTCGCTTTGAGCTCTGGCACCTCTACAGATCCCTACTTCCCTGTATGAAGGGCCTATATTTTAATTTTATGTATTTACTTTTATGTAAAGAGTCAAAGTTCTTCCCTCTATTCCTTTTTATTTTTCTCTTTTGCAAGCATCATGTGGTGAGGAAAGATCTAGGCACATATATCCAGTTGAATATGGGTAGCATGAGTCATTATTGTTGACATCACCCTTGAGGTGAATACGTTGGGAGGCAAAACAATAACCCCCAATCTTTCTATGTGTCTGGTTGAAACGTTTTGCTCATGTGTACGAGGTGAGTGTTAACAATCATAGAAGACTATATGATGGCTGACTATGTGGAGCTCTTACTTAAACTCCGTTGAACAAGTTGAATTGCAATTGCTTGGTGACTAAGAACATAGGTTGTTGGGTTTCAAGAGAATTCATTGTTTGAACCTTAACATGTGAATTGGTTGCTACTATAACATGAGAAGTTTTATAAGAAAGAATTGTTGTTATGAAGCTAGGAAAGTGATTGAAATTGTCATTGATCAAACTTGTGCACTTTGCTAGCATTCACACTTCATAAATTATTTCTTTTATCATTTACCTACTCGAGGACAAGTAGGAATTAAGCTTGGGGATGCCGATACATCTCCAAAGTATCTATAATTTATGAAGTATTCATTCCATGTTTACAACAATTTTATATGGTTTTGGTATGATTTGCATGGAACTAACCCGGACTGACGCTGTTTTCAGCAGAATTACCGTGGTGTTGTTTTTTGTGCAAAAATAAAAGTTCTCAGAATTGGACAAAACTTTTTGATGATTTTTTTTGGAAAAAAGAGACCCCCGAAGCTTTTTAGGAGGGACAGAAGAGCCACGAGGAGGGCACAACCCACCAGGGCGCGCCTGGTGGGCTGTCTGTGCGCCGGTGGGTTGTGCTCACCTCGAGGCCCATCTTACGTGAAACCAACGCCAAAAAATCCTATAAATAGAGAAACCATCAGGGGTTAACCTAGATCATAAGTTCCGCCGCCGCAGGGCTCCGTAGCCACCAAAAACCAATCTAGACCCGTTTCGGCACCCTACCAGTGGCGGAATCATCTCCCGTGGCCATCTTCATCATCCCGGCGGCCACCATGATGAGTAGGGAGTAGTCCACCCTCGGGGCCTAGGGTTTGTACCGGTATCTATTTATTTAATCTCTCTCTCTCGTGCTCTTGAAATGTCACGATCTTGATGTATCTCGGGCTTTGTTAATATAGTCGGATCATATGGTGTTTTCCCCTCTCTATCTTGTGATGAATTGAGTTTTCCCTTTGTGATTTCATGGTTATGGATTGAATACTTTTATGGATTTGAGAACACTTGATATATGTCTTAAAATTGAATACTCGTGGTGACAATGGGGTATCATATTGATTCACTTCATATATGTTTTGGCACTCAACTTGCAGATTCCCGCGGTGAGATTGGGGTAATCTATGCATAGGGGTTGATGCATGTTCTTGTCCTTATTTCTTCGATAGAAATCTTGGGGCACTCTTGTAGTTCTTTGTGTGGATTAAGTATTATGGATATGAATATGCTTTGGTGTTATTCTAGTACGAACTCTAGGATAGATCGAACGGAAAAAAATAGCTTTGTGTTATTTTAGTACGAACTCTTGAATAGATCGAACGGAAAGAATAGCTTTGAGGTGGTTTAGTACCCTACAAACAATCCTATCTTTTGTTCTCTGCTAATAGGAACTCGGGAGTGATTCTTCGTTACACTTCGAGGGATAATCATATGATCCAACTATGTTAGCATTGTTGAGAGATTGCACTAGTGAAAGTACGGACCCTAGGCCTTGTTTTTAAGCATTGCAATACCATTTTTGTGCCCATTTACTATTTGCTACCTTGCTTCTTTTATTTATTCAGATTATAAAAATATATTTCTACCATCTATATTACACTTTTATCACCATCTCTTCGCCGAACTAGTGTACCTATACAATTTGCCATTGTATTGGGTGTGTTGGGGACAGAAGAGATTGCTTGTATTTGGGTGCAAGGTTGTTTGAGAGAGACCATCTTCATCCTACACCTCTCACAGACTAATAAACATTAGGTCATCCACTTGAGGGAAAATTGCTACTGTCCTACAGAACTCTACGCTTGGAGGCCGTGTCTACAAGAATAAAGTTGTGTAGTGGACATCAACAAGCTAGTTATGAAAACTTCATTTGCAGTTCAAGGTGGTTTCTCCATTGGCACGTTCCATCAACATGGAGATCATGCCCTGTTTTAAGGGATATGATCAATGATTAGTGCTATCCCATGCGCGCATAACGACACAATTATATCGGGAAGCGACAAGGTCTGCGGCACAGTAAAGGACTCTTGGACTTTCAGTAGCCCATAAAAGGGGAGCGACCACCATTTCCTTAGCATGCTCTCACTCCCCCCTACGCCATGGCTTTCCCAATCTCCTGAGCTCCAGCGCCCAGATCTATTCCCCCTCCAAAAATCTCTCCGACCGTTTTCTCAATCTGGCCATGGCCGGCTCTGGGTCTAAGGGCAAGTGGGATGCCTCCATCATCACCGAGGGTGCCATTCAGGAGTTGAAGAACACATGCTATCTGCCCGCCGATGCTGCTCACTGTGCTCGGGAGGCGGGTCAGGTCATCCCAATGCCGATGCCAGGCAGAGGGTGGTGTTCCTCCGGCACTTCATCCGGGGACTGGGGTTCCCCTCCACTCCTTCGCCAGGGGCCTAATGTTTTTCTACGGGTTAGATTTCCACGACCTTGCATCCAACTCTTTTCTGCATATCTCGGCCTTCATCAACATTTGTGAGGCCTCGACTGGGGGTCAACCAAGGTGGTGGCATCGTTGCAGAGCTAGATATCTAATATGTCTCCAATGTATCTATAATTTTTGATTGTTCCATGCTATTATATTATCATTCTTGGATGTTTTATATTGATTTTATAGCAACTTTATGTCGTTTTTTGGGACTAACCTATTGACACAGTGCCCAGTGCCAGTTGCTATTTTTTGCTTGTTATTTTACTTTGTACGATATCCATATCAAACGGAGTCCAAACGCAACGAAACTTTTTGGAGATTTTTTCTGCCCAGAAGACAACTTGGGAGGAAGGAAGTGCACGAGGGAAGGCCCATGGGGCCCACCACCCACATGGGCACGCTAGAGGCCCCTAGCGTGCCCTGATGGGTGGTAGGGCCCATGGAGGTGCTTTCCACTGCCTCTCAGCTCTATAAATACCCAAATATTCCAGAAACCCTAGGGGAGTCAACGAAACACAATTCCAGCCGCTGCAAGTTCCAGAACCATGATATCCAATCTAGAGGCCCTCTCCGGCACCTTGTCGGAGGGGAACACGATCGTGGAGGGGTTCATCATCCTCATTGGTGCTCCTTTGATGATGCGTGAGTAGTTTACCATAGACCTATGGGTCCGTAGGAAATAGCTAGATGGCTTCTTCTCTCTTTTTGATTCTCAATACACTACTGCATGATGCTGCTAACGCCACACTACGATGAAAGACCCTTTGATGAAACTGTGTGTGATGCATTAATCACAAGTGCTGATGTAAAAAACCCATCAAAAAATATGCAAAACATTTGCAATGCCAGAGACATCAAACATGGTTCAGATTTTAGTTGCGTGTGCAATGCAGGACATATAGTTGATCCGTACGGAATGTTTGCGATGAGAAGGAACAATAGAAATGGGCAGTCATATCAAGGTGTCTGTGATATACGGCATACAGTTCACTCAGATGAACTGTTTGCTATTAGGGAATGCAAGAAAAACGGTTAGCCAGATCAAGGTGTGTGTGATATACGACATACGGTTCACTCGGACGAACTGTTTTCGATTAGGAAACACAACAGAAATGGTTCAACTTAACAAGATGTGTGTGATATGTGGCATACAATTCACATAGATGAACTGTTTGTGATGAGCCAAAAAAACACAAACGATTCGTGTAAACAAGATGTGTGTGATACGCGGCGAACAACCCACTCAGATGAACTGTTTGCGATGAGAAAATATAACACAGACGGTTACTAGAGTTAATTCGTGTGCAATTCTGTGTGTACTAAAAACTTTGAAAAATGCATAGTAGTTGCTTGCGATGGCTAGGAGTATCGCACACGATGCGTGTGCGAGTACTCATGTGCGATGATTTGTAAGTTACACATACATTTCCTTATGTTAGCACGTGTGTGGTAACACATGACACCGCATATGGTTGTCGGGTTGTGTGCTCAAGTCTTCCTGCGCTCCAGTGAAGGCTTCCCGCGCTCCATAGGGGTGAATTGTAAAATCCCCAATCCCCAAGCCAACTCCTAGCTATAAATAACCACAACAATGGCCGCCGGCATCGACTCACTACTGATCCACTTGCTAGCTACTTACCCAACGGCCGACGACAGGATGAAGTTGCGCGACGGGAACGAGCGCCGGAGATCATAGTTTAGGTTAATTAATTATACCTCTAGAGCCGGATGATTCCGGCTCTGGAGGTATACTTAATTAACATAATCTAAGATCAAACAACTAAAGCTTCCCCAACGTGATCGTGCACCGGCCTCAACCGCTAGCAGAGATCGCTCGGAGGGACGGGACCCGAGTGAGACTTGGCGCCTAAACGGCGAGCAGAGCGCGCCGAGGGACGCGGCCCGAAGGCTCCTAAACGGTGAGTAAAGCACGCAGAGGCACGCGAGTAGAGCGCCGCGGCCGCCTAAATGGCGAGCAAGCACATGCATAATTATTTCATATAGCAGATGAACATAGCCAGGCATATCCGTCCAACAATATTGTTTTCGATGACATGCATTAATATATTCTTAGTTAAATCTAAGGTCAAAGTTTGGTACTACAAAATACAAAGGGGGCCAATAAAGAATAAACCACGACAGAGGTAGTACCTATACGAACACAGACGCCCAGTATGAAAGAAAATATGGGTCAAACCCTAGTTAAAAAGGTCAACAATGTCTAACTCCAGCTTACAAAGAGTACAAAAGCATGAGGATTAATTGTTCATCAGGTTTACACATAACCCGGATTGAACAGGGCAATAACATTTAACTCAACCAAAGTTTTTGGCAGTCACAATCAAATGGATCGGTCCTATCCATAAAATCAAGATCCTGGTACAAAAGATCTATTGGTCCATGATGACTACAAGTTGATGTAAATATAAGCCGAGCACGATTAGAAGCCCTTAGGTCCGCTTGAAACTTCTTTTTATGTTGTTCCACATACAATTCCGTGAGAAATTTCTTGTTGAAAAACTTAATCCTCGCAGACAATTGTGCGCTCGCATTCAACATGAAGAATGTGACAAAGCTAGTGTTTGCACTATTGGATGCATATCCTTCCAGCATTACTCAAACGAATGTCATGAGATATGAGAAAATCCCGGTGCTTCTTGAACCATTGATTGGTCATACCTTTTTCTCCATGTGTTATTGCCCAAATAGAGATGAAGATTGAAAAATCTAATTTCTAAAAAAGATTATGTTGAAAGAGCGATAGTTGAACGATTAATTATAGTACATTATATATGGGCTTTCAATGTGCGTGAAATCATCACCTTTATATACAAATTCTCCAGACATGGAAAGCATTGCAGCAAGGCAATAATGATGTTGAGATCAAAACACCACATACTAATATATAGGGTCTTTACAGAATCCACCACCACTGATAGGATGGACAAGCTCTTCATTGCGCATAGAACATAATATTAGCACTGAAAATGTACTCCAAGATGATACTTAACTTATGCGCATAAACGAAAAATGAAAATTACAAAAGTGTACATGAATAATATACAGTACCTCAATAGGTGTGGAGGAAAACACCATCTCGAACCATTTAAATGGATCACTAATTGCACCCAAGGTCTCCAGTTTAGGCGGAGAGACCACCGTTATTTGTGAAGGTTTATAACAACAATCAAGGAGCAACCTTTGAAGTGAAGGGGCATCTTCGATGATGAGCTCCTGTCCTTCAAAACGAATTCCAATGCTTACAAGGTGAGGCGACTTTATTTTGTGACAAGGGATATGGATCCCATTTCCAAAAACAAGCACCAAACCCTCCAGGGCAGGGCAGCTGGAGTGGATGATGCTGTGCAGTGAGGCATCTGACAGATGAACCAACACAAGTGCAAGTTTTTTCAGCAGTGGGAGTCAAAGAATTTGTACTAGATTGTCTGCTAGATGGCACCGGGTCAAGGTGGCGGTGTGGAGAGAGAGAGGAGGAAAACCATGAGATGGGCATTGGTGGTGAGGGCACAGATGCAGCTCTTGGTGGTAACCTATAGTTGTAGTAGTGGTAGAACTCAGGCGGCCACCGTGCAGGGTATGTCCAGCAGGTAGCATGCCGGGATGCAGATGCATTGAACGGAGCCCCGGTGGGAGGAGATGATGGCTCCGGGGAGTTCAGAATCATCATTGACAGATAGCTGATGACAGTCGAGATTATGAGGCTCGGTGCACAAGAGTGCACCACCGAGATGCGTGGACTTGTGTGCGGCAACCATCCTTGGTGGGGAGAAGGGAGATAATCTCCCCAAGGATACCGTCCGGGAGATCGCTGATGCGGTCCGCCGGAGATTCTACTGGTTCCTGAGGTCCAGGGGGCGTGGCCGCTTCTAGCCGCACAGTCGGTTCCAAGATCTACATCCGACAATGGTGCTGGCTGGAGCATCATCTGTGTACATACCAATCTGAAAGAAAAAAGGTAGAAACATATATGTAGGAAATTCAAGATCAATTCTCAAGATCCGGAAGAAAAAAAGGCACACACATATATGTAGGACATTCAAAATCAATTCCCAAGATCTGGCCATGAATTATTAGCATGCACGCTAACCCTAGTAGGATTATTAGCAAAAATCATTTGTAAAGAACAAACAATTAATCACTAACATTATACGGATAACATTCAAACAATCAATACACTGCGTGCGTCTAATAGATCTTAATTACTCTGATTTCATGGACTGAGAGAACATAACCATAGGATTTGTATTCCAAAAAAAATTTAGAGAGGGGGGAGTAAGCAGAGAAAACACATGATATGTTTGCCGCACAAATGGGTATATAGATGACTAACCAGTTTTCCATCGGAGTTGCAGTCGTTGCCATAGTTGTTGTTGACCTCCAGCTCCGGCTGGGGGGGGGGGCACGACGGTGCCGACAAAGTCAAGGTCTTGCTGCTGCCCATGCGAGACCTTGTCAGCGGCGATGACAACCTCTATGCCCAGCTTCACGCATTGCGCGGGTGCTTCACCAGCCCCGGCGTCGCCACTCCCTCCGATGGTGCACTTTGGTGGCATCCTCATATACTCAAGAGTCCAGACATTTGTGACAACTGTGGACCGGGGGTGCGGCTGGCTATTATGGCCGGCGGCTCAGGTGCGCAATTAATACAGACCAGTGGGAGCGAGGAGGGCGGCTGTCAAAGGCTGTCTCGCCTCCCGGTGAGCCTGCACGGCGGACTTCTGCCATTCCTACTATCATTTCACACAGCTACTCGCACGCCTCCCGATGACACCGCGCAACAAAAATGTCTCCGGTCAATTCACACACCTGCACACACGCCTCCCGGTCTGCCTATGCGGCAGACTGCTCGCATGCGTCCCGTCAACTCACCCCTGCTCGCACGACACACGGGGCATGGCAACATGTATTTTTTTTTGTTTTTTGACGATTCATTCTGCCGCTTTACTGCTTAACCAAAGTATGGCATCGTCTAACGCACATGGTTCGACTAAATAATTTGTATGGCATATTGGTTGCCAGTTATTAACAATCTCCCATTTGTAAGAAGATTATATCAAAATGTGTCTCAAATTTGACGAAAAATAGAATATCATAGTCTAGGAGTGTCCATATATGACACCACGATAAGTTTCATGAATTTCAACTAAGTTTTGGATGTACTGAATTTTAAAAATCTATATTTTCAATGTTTTGAAATCTCTTGCATGGGGAAACATGCACCCAGGGACACACATATGATTTTGCAATCCATTTTGGTGCACATGTAGCATAGATTTGATTTTTGCACATTAAATCCCTAGGAAATCTATCTATGTATAAAAGCGGTCGAATGATGTCTATTTTAAAAAAATTAACATGACACTCCTTTGGTCACATGTACACTGCAGAAAAAGTTTGACATGCCTCAGAGTGGCCGTGGTGGTGCGCGATGTGTGTATCTGTATGTGTGGGGTGGCGGGGGGGGATCTGACATTACACTACGAGTCGTGAGCCTCCATGTGGGATTATTGATCATTTTGTGAGTCATATATGGAACATGAAAGTCATGAATTGGTTATTTAAAGCATTACACAACCCTGTCATACATACATGTCTGGGCCACATGCATGCATTGGTGGTCCTTTAGGACACTCCCCCTTGTGCGGTTACGAGCGAAGTGCCCATTCGTTAGTCCACAAAGGTTTTCAGTTTCCACCAACAATGAGAGGCATTTGACCAAAAGGTGGATTCATATTGGGATGTATGTGGTGTGGATCATGGTCAGACTCCATATCAAAGTTCGCGCACATGCGTACACATGAGTCCCTCCCACCGGCTTGAAGTGAGGGCGGTAGGCACGTGGTGTAGTGCGTTTACGATTTGCGAAGCATGTTACACGCCAAAGTTGTGCATTGGGTATTCAAACATCACATAACACACAGGCACATGCACGCGATGGTTTTGTCCTATGACACTCACTCGCGTGTGACTCTCTCTATGGCCCCGCGAGGTCATCGTCAATTAGTTGAACATACAACGACAGAGAGGTTAATTTGACCAACAAGGATGGTACTTTTTGGGTTTGTGTTACGTATATGCACGGTAGGAGTATGTACATGTCAAAGAGGGGGCAACATGAATACTCTCTATATATGCGTACGCCATAACCTCGCTCCATATGTGGACTTTTCGGTTCCCGAGGTAGGTGCCACAGCAAAGTTGTACATTGGTATTCAAACTTCACGCAGTACCATGATGGCGGTGGTTGCCCAATAGGAACTCACTCGCGTGTGGCGCTTCCATCTGTGGGCATGCGAGGTTGTCTTCCATCACTTTGACCCAAAGAGAGAGAGGTTAATTTGACCATCAATGGATGATTCTTTTTCGGTTTGTGCTATACAGTAGAAGTACATATATACCACGCGTCGAATGGGGGCGTACATATAGTACATACCACACATCATGAACCTCGCTCTCTATGGGGACTTTTTGGTTTCCTATATATGTGGTGGCACATCAAAGTTGTGCATTGCGTATTCAAACATCACACAAACACCTCTTTGGGCCAGATGCAGACGATGGTACATAGTCCTATATAGGATGCTCACTCGCGTGCGACATACGCTTCGCTTTCTATGGGCCCGCGAGTTCGTCGTCCATCACTTTGACCCACTGATATATAGGTATGTTTGACGAACAAGGAGGATTAATTCTTTTAGGGCTATGTACTAGGTGTATAGTACGTGTCGAAGGAGGGGGGTGACCAGCATATATATACTAGGTGTCACATGAACCTCACTCTGTGTGGGGATTTTGCGGTTTTTGAGGCAAATGCCACATCAAAGTTGTGCATTAGGTATTCAAAACATCACAACCACACACCTCTCCATATATATGTTCTGGCACACATCAAGCGAAGGTTGTTGTCGTATGGCACTCACTCACGCGGTTACCGGCGATGCTTCCATCTGTCGGCCCTCTTGGTCCATCACGTTTACCGACAGCGAGAGATGTTAATTAATTTGACTTAGGAGGGGGATTAATTTTTATCTCATGATATAGATCATGATGTGAGATTACATATATATAGGGTGGGTCTATTCTAATAACACCTCTTAAGACCTTATTCTGATAACACTTTTCTTATTTTGCTAACACCCCGAAATGATCCGGACACAACAAAGACAAGAGAACACCCCACCCCACCCATGCAGCCCACTACCCATCTTCCCCACCCCCGCACCATGACCCTCCTCCCACTTCCTCCCGCTGTCGGCGTGCCCCACTACAAAAAAAAGACACATCCGTGACATTTTGGGCCAAACGATTTTTTTTTCTGTCATACATATGACACTTCTATGACGATAATTGTGACAAAACCCGGTATCATCATAGATGTGGTGGGCTCCTACTTCTATGACAAAAAATCATGACAGAAAATGGGCTTTTCGTCCTGGGTAGGCCGGAGATGCAGCTGCATGACATTCTTTGGGCCGTCCGTGGCAGAAAAAACCGTGGTAGAAGCGAGGGGGAGGAAAATTTCGGGGAGTTCCCGGTTATGGTGGGAGGTTGGGGGCCGAGCGATGCGCGTTTCTCTCGTACACGTACGCGCGTGTGTGCGAGGCGTTGGCTCTAACTGAACCCGAGCGAGGCGTTGGGCTCTAACTGAACCCGAGCGATTGCACTGCAGGCTACGCGTTACTGAACCCAAGCGATCGATCGATGGCTGTTAACTGAACCCGATCGAGCGATTCCTTGGCTACTTCTGCTAACTGAAGCCGATCGATGGGATGAACA
>NC_041390.1:319008401-319016029 GCF_002162155.2 Triticum dicoccoides
TGAATAGGACCTTGTGGTGTGGTGGAGGGCTGGATGAACAGTAGACGGTGGAGGGGTGCCCGTGGAGGGGTGGATGAATAGGACCCCGTGGTGTGGAGGGCAGGATGAACAGTAGATGGTGGAGGGGTGCCTGTGGAGGCGTGGTTGAACAGGACCCCGTGGTGTGGAGGGCTGGATGAACAGTAGATGGTGGAGGGGTGGTTGAACAGTAGCCGGTGGAGTAGCGCGCGGTGGAGGCTGGATGAACAGGAGCCCGTGGAGGCTGGAGGAGGTCGACGGTGGATGAACAGTAGCTCGTGGAAGCTGGAGGGGGTCGACGGTGGAGATGAACAGTATCCCGTGGAGTCCCGTTTTGCGGTACGCCACACCCCTCCCGATGAACAGGACCCCCGTTTCGACCGTAGCGCTCCAACACAAGTCCGTTTCCTCCGTTTTGCGGTACGGCACACCCCTCCCGATCAACAGGACCCCCGTTTCGACCGTAGGAGGTCTGTTTCCTCCGTTGTGCGGTACGCCAGGCCTCGTTTCCATCGCCTCTTCCGTCTAAGCCCTCCCGATGAACACGACCACGCATTCCGTTCCGACCCATGAACACGACGACGACGCTGTTTCTCCGTTCCGACCCAGCCATGTACATGAGCCCTCGCCGTACGTATGCGCGAGTAGGCGTTCGAGACCCCGCCCGTATGTACACATACATGTCCGTATTTTCTTTCTTGCACCCTGGCCGCTGTACGTACATGTACATGCTACGTGCGCGCCTCTACTACGACACGTGCGCGCCTCTACATCCACCAGTATATATGTACGTACACGTTCGTGACCAGAATGACAACACTACGTACGCTTCGACCAGGTGGGTCCCGACTGTCAGGCACTTCCTTGCGTGCGAAGGTGTAGCTGGTGGGTCCCAGCAGTCAGGGGGGAAACGTTTTTTCGCGAAATACGGTGGCCCGTCTGGTGGGTCCCTGCTGTCAGGTGGAGGAAACATTATTTTCCGCGTAATATTAAGGAGGCACTTCCTTGCTGCGGCCGTGGACCCAGCTGTCAGCCTCTCCACGTAAAGTCCACGTCCGATGGAAGTCGTTCCTTGCCCACGTTAACCATGCCATGCTGTGAGCACCAGGGCAGTGGACAACGACGAGGCCTAGGAAGGGGACGACGCGAAGCCGGGGAAGACGCAGTAGCGGAAGCCCGCGCGGAGAGGAGTGCGAGGGTTCACTGGTACGGCTGCGGTGTGAGGCTGCCGTCGTCGCAGAATAACAGGGGGTGTGGGTGAGTAGAGGGATGGCCTGGCCAGCGGTGACGCCTCCGCGACATCACAGCCGGCCACGGGAGGCAGGAGGATGCGGCATGGCCGGCGCTGCTTTGGGCGGCTGGAGCAAGAAGACCAAAGGTTGAAGAAGCACTACGGCCGTTGGATGCACATCATACGGTCACTGGAGCTAGAATCGTTCATATTGACTAAAGTTGACAAAGGCCCCTGTCCTAGTCAACTTAGTAGGCCCACAAGTCAGCCTCCCACCATGGTGGGTCCCAGCTAGCAGGGGGAGTATTCATTTTTTTGTGCGTAATAAGGAGGCACTTCCGGTGGGTCTGAGCTGGCAGCGGGGGGAACGTTTTTTTCGTGAAATACGCTGGCCCGTCCGATGGGTCCGAGCAGTCAGGGGGGCAACGTTTTTTTCGCGAAATAAGGTGGCCCGTCCGGTGGGTCCCTGCTATAAGGTGGAGGAATAATTATTTTGCGCGTAATAAGGAGGCACTTCCTTGCGGCCACCTGGACCCAACTGTCAGCCTCTCCACGTACAGTACTCTTCCGATGGAAGTCATTCGTTGACCATGTTGACCACGCCGCGCCGAGAGCACCAGGGCGGTGGTCTGGACGACGGCGAGGCCTAGGAAGGGGACGGTGCAGAGCTGGGGAAGACGCAGCAGTGGAAGCCCGCGCGGAGAGGAGTATGAGGGTTCACTGGTTCGGCTGCGGTGTGAGGTTGCCGTCGCCGCAGAATAACATGGGGTGTGGGTGAGTGGAGGGATGGCCTGGCCAGCGGCGGGAGTAGTATGGGGGTGGTGAGGCCTCCGCGGCAACACAGCCGACCACGAGAGGCAGGAGCAGGCGGCACGACCGGCACTGCTTTAGGCGGCTGGACCAAGAAGACCAGAGGTTGAGGAAGCACTACAACCGTTGGATGGACATCATACGGTCGCTGAAGCTAGAAACGTTTATTATTGACTAAGTCGACAAAGCCCTTGGTACGCTCCAACTTAGTAGGCCCACAAGTCAGCCTCCGAAATGGTGCGCCCCAGATGTCAGGGGGAGGAATCATTTTTTGGGCGGCCGAAGCTAAGAATATCCGAAATTGAAGAAGAAGCACGACATCCGTTGGATAGACATCCAACGGCCACTGCTGCTAGAACCGTGTGTTGACTATAATAAGTTGACAAAGCCTTGCATACGCGTCAACTTATGTTTTTAGGGGACGCGTCGCTTAGTAGGCCCACAAGTGTGTGGCAGAGAACTTATAGCCCATTTACATTTTGTAAGAATGTACAACCCATTTTGGAATTCTAATGGAATTTACAACAGCCCATTTACAGTTTGTTAAAAGTACAAACCATTTTCTAGCTAGGACAATGATTAATAATTTCAACCAACCATTGAAGATAGAATTCAATAAAATTTCCCACATTTTGATGGGCTCCGAAATATTTTTATCCCGAAATTTCTAGTCCGATTAAATATAAATTTGTATTACGTAAAAATCTAACGAAACATTGCGCGCGCAACAATGAAAATTTAAGATTTTCAAAATCCATAAATAATATTTTATAAACTAATTTCGTGTTTGGTGCATTTTTTATAGTTACTGCCCACTTTTTATAATTACATCCCATTTATTATTTTTTAAAGCCCATTTTCCTGTTAAGCCTAATGCATCCCTCCTAGGAAAGATTTGCAGCCCAGTGGGTATTCCTCAAAAATACGTATAGCTGGGCTAGCCATTTTCATCTTGAAAAAATTAGTATCTGGGCTGGATATCTGGCCTGGGCTAGACGGGCCACAACCCGCCCAGTTAATACCCTGCTCTCCTCAATACTGCTCGAGCTGCTTGGTCCCAGATGTCGGCCGCACCTTGTGCAATTCTCTCGTTTATATTGACTACATAGGTTGACAATGGTGTGGGACCGTGATGTCAGGAAACCAGGAGAAAGCAAAAAATATAGTTGTACATAATAAGGAGGCACTTGCGTACGTACGGCTATGGCCCTAGTGGATCCCTAGTGTCATCCAGTCAAAATAAAGTCATCTCCTGCATCCTCATGTTCATTGACGATGTTAACAATGCTCGGCGCCACGGCGAGCGCAACAACTCGAAGGACAACGGAGAGGGCCTCGCGGGCCCTACGGATGGTCTGATACAGCGCCCGCTACTCATTCAAGAAGCCAGGATCATCGGACACCTATGAGCACCTTCGAGAAACTGAGACGGCATGAAACGGTAAGGCCGTGCTTGGGAGCTCTAGTTTATTTCAAACCTGTATTAACATACAAGTGTAATTTACTCGTCATCAAAAACAACGCGTAAAATACAGGCGTAATGAAACCGAGGGCCCAAGGTCTGTAAGTAAAACCGGCGGGTTACGCGTGTAATTTGAGAGACCAGTGTATAATTTACGAGCACTGCTATATGGACGACATTACCAGATGATACATGCACGACGTGCGTATCATGCCATCCATGGGCAAGGCTGAAATAGCAGCTAACGGCTGGATTACCAATCGTCCGAGTGTCGTTCAGTGTTTTTATCGTGTGTCAAGTACTTCCGATATTTTACTAGTCGAAATCAACCAACCAAGTGCCTTCGCCCGAGACCATCTGCTTTAATTTACAAGCGTCAGTTTTACAAGCAGTTTTGGTTGGAAAACGACGATCCAATCATGGCCTAATATCATGAGTTGGTCAGAAGATCATATGGTTTCACGTCTAACCAACCCGACTTGTCGCATAGGCTATGAATGAAACATCAGACGATGAACTTCTTAAGCATGGAAACAACAGAAGAGGATGATCTTCTTAACAATCAAATCACTGGCATTAGATCGACATGCAAAACAATACGAAGCATTATTCTCAGGAGGCACGGTGAACAGCTCGTGATGCCGCATGCCACAACGTTCCAAGCTCAACTTTGCAATCAAACACAAGGCCTGGCATTACATAGACAATATTCAGAACAAACTCTTAACACAGGAATATCTCAGTAGAGTAACTATCTACTTCTAAACTGAACACAGGAATAGGAAAAAACACTCGACGCTTCTGGCTAAGATCAATGAGCAAATTTTGACAAGGTTTTCCAATTCCAATATATTAAACTAACGTCTTCTTGCTAACATCAATGATTAAACTTTGACAAGCTTTTCCCATTCAAAATATGTAATGCCTATCATCATGGAGTCCTGTCGCTTCTTGCTAACATCAATGATTAAACTTTGACAAGCTTTTCCCATTCAAAATATGTAATACCTATGATCGTGGAGTCCTGTTGCTTCTTGCTAACATCAATGATTAAACTTTGACAAGCTTTTCCCATTCAAAATATGTAATGCCTATGATCGTGGAGGCACTCCACGTGTTGTTAAATTGCCAATGGTCTTTGCATACTAGTCATGTCACCGGTGTCTAATAATACTCTGTAAAGCTTCTCGGTCATTCCTTCTGTAATGTAGCGCAAATAGTGACTGCTTCTTTCTGCAAAGTGGAATGACCAACTGGACCCAGTAATGCAGCAGTTTGCCTTGGACACATTGGCTCCTTTTGTGCAGTTGAACTAAAATCGAAGTCGGAATAAAACCGAGCTTTAATTTTGATATCCCTGTAAGCAACAAAAGGTATAAGGAAAACAATTACTGAGAAATAACGGTTGATGACTTGTACTCCCAGAAGAAAAACATCTACTAATCTACCTTATCTTAATGGGAAACAAAGCAGGAGAGTAGCAATTCTCAATCAGTGTGATTCATTCATATTAACTGAGACATTATCTTAACAATGCCTTGTTTCAAGATGTATAAAGAATGAAAAAGCAGAAAAGTATCATTCCTAAAACAATGCGACTGATTCATTTTAACAAAGACATTATCTTAACAATACCTTGGTTAAACATGTAGAAAGAACTACAAAGCATGATAGTACCATTTGTAAAACACTGTAAGTCTGTAACTGATATATAATAACATAGACATTATCTGAACAATACATTTCTTAAACATGTACTCCGGCCGATCCCTAACAGAAATGGTACTCCTGCCGATCCCTAACAAGTGTTTGCAGTTTTGAACTAAGATTCAGTAGTTAATTCGGAGGAAGGTCGGTACTGACCATTCAAGACCAAGATTTGAAACAACTCGTGAGGAAGATCTTACAGAGATCTCAACACATATATGGAAATCCGGTCTCATTTTGTGCAGTTCCACCAAAATTATGTGAAGCAAAATGTCGCAATAGCAACAAGTTGAAAAGATATCCCTGTTTTAACAGAGACAAAAAGGGAATCAATTACTGGCCAATAAAGGAGGATGAAACATGCGTCCACAAAAATGGTAATCCAACCAATCCCTAACAAGTGTTGCAGTTTTGAAATAAGATTCAATAGTTAATTCCGAGAGTGGCATCAATTACTGGCTTATAAAGGGGGTGATGCTGAATTTGTTGTAACAAAGCAACAAGCATCATGTCTGGGTTGGTCCCATTTTTGTTCACTACTTAATGGGAAAAGACAGCAATACAATAGCTTCAATTCAACATTTATTTAAAACAGTACCAATACAAGTAGCACAACATCTCAAAGCACACTACACAATCATGTGGATGAAGGCCTGTACTGACCTTTCATGAGACCAACAACGATAAAATATGAATCTGCCAACACGAATAGGAAATCCAATCTCGTTTTGTGCAGTTGCACTGAAATCAAGCAAAGTGTTTCGCGTAGCGAAGCAAAATGTCACAATAGCAACAAGTTGAATAGATATCCCTGTTTAAATAGAGGCAAAAAAGGAATCAATTACTGGCTAATAAAGGAGGATGAAACATGCGGCCACAAAAATGGTAATCCCACCAATCCCTAACAAGTGTTGCAGTTTTGAAATAAGATTCAGTATTTAATTCTGAGAGTGGCATCAATTACTTGCTTATAAAGGGGGTGATGCTGAATTTGTTGTAACAAAGCAACAAGCATCATGTCTGGGTTGGTCCCATTTTTGTTCACTACTTAATGGAAAAGACAGCAATACAATAGCTTCAATTCATCATTTATTTAAAACAGTACCAATACAAGTAGCACAGCATCTCAAAGCACACTGCACAATCATGTGGATGAAGGCCTGTATTGACCTTCCATGAGACAACCAAGATAAAATACAAATCTACCAACATGAATTGGAAATCTAATCAAGTTTTGTGCAGTTGCACTGAAATCAAGCAAAGTTGCCTGTGTGACATTTAAGTTTTATATAGCAACAAGTTGAATAGATATCCCAATTTTAAGAGGCAAAAAGAAAACAATTACTGGCCAATAAAGGAGGATGAAACATGCGGCCACAAAAAGAAGCATCTACCTTATCTTGATGGAAAACAAAGTATAGGACAGTAGCATTTCTAAAACGGTTGCATTGATTCATATTAACAGAGAAGTTCTCTTAAAACAGATCAGTAGTTAATTCTGAGAGTGGCATCAATTACTGGCTTATAAAGGGGGTGATGCTAAATTTGTTATAACAAAGCAACAAGCATCATGTCTGGGTTGGTCCCATTTTTGTTCACTACTTAATGGGAAAAGACAGCAATACAATAGCTTCAATTCATCATTTATTTAAAACGGTTGCGTTGATTCATATTAACAGAGACATTCTCTTGAAACAACATTCGTTAAAAATGTAATTTACTTTTAACAGTGGCATTGCTTCAATTTTCCGGCGGCATTCTTAGATTAACAATAGCAAAATAGCTGCATGGGACATGCCAGCACCATGTGCGTCCACACATATAAATGGGTGATGCAGAGTATGTAGCCAAGCAGCATATATGCGCTGGTCCCATATTTGTTCTCTTTGAACCTTCTTCCTATGTGAGGGCAGCAAATCTAGTCATGCACAAACTACCCGACCCCCAGTTTCTTTCCCTTTTCAACAAAGAGATCGGTTCCTTACAGATGTGTGTACTGGGTTACCCCCTTTTCCCTTTTCGGCCTACAAAGCGGCTGGCTAGCCAGTCTATACTACTTTCCGCCCCTCCTTTCCTCATTGAACCACGTCCTAGATTGTTGCTCCAGCCCACCGCACCCTTCTTTCCTCTTTGAACCAAGACCTAGATTCGACTACAGATCGAAAAAGATCCACATGCAGCTAGAGCAACGACGATTTCAAAGAAACTTATACCTTAGGGTCGTCGGGATGTGGCAAGGCGTGCGGCGGGAGGCCGGATCTGCCCACACTACGTACCGTAGCGAGGAAGAAGGGGTCGGTGGCCCTCCCGCACAGGCGCTGGGTGAAAGAGAACAGCGCAGCCGGCAGTGGATTGCCTCCCTCGCCAAAGGCGATAGAGTGAATGCTGCACCTCCTCCCC
>NC_041390.1:319016042-319021325 GCF_002162155.2 Triticum dicoccoides
AGATCTGGTGAAGAGAGGGTAAGAGACTGTGAATATAGCAAACCCTAGCAAATGAACGCTGAGCCTCCAGCGTGTAACATAGATGTAGTGCGGCGAGCGTGTGGAGAGTGCAAACCCTAGCGAACAAGCATTGAGGCTCCCGCTTATATATCTCCATCTCCAATCATATTTGTCCAACTGGCACATTATTTACGTTGTTAATTATATATGCAGCAATATTAACGTACAACACCTCTTGTTTGCGCACGTCCGGACCGCTGCCACGGCCGGTCCTGACCAACCCGAACCCTCTTCATCACCCGCGCGTGCTTCCCGCCCGAAACGGTTAGTGCCGCATTCATGCCCGGCCAGAGCGGACGCGACCTCTCACTGGTGCCGGCATTGAAGCGACGTGCCGGTCGAGAGAGCGTCGCCCGCGCCGCTTCCGGGTGCACGCGGCTGCTCCGCGTTCAAAGGTCGCAATAGCCGGCTACAACATGCATGTAAAAAGTTCTTGGGAGTCCGTGCTACAGCTAGCTGTCCTCCCCCAACTTGTCAATCTCTTCCAGTAGTGCTAGTACTCCATGGCGCGATCCACCGACAAGCAGGCGGGAAAGTTATGGTATACTACTCGGTTTGCGGTGAGTGGCATGCCGAGCGACCGTGTGAGACACGAACACGACATACGTGATTTAAACGTTGGTTTTGCTCGATGGCGCGATCCAACGAAACGAAACGTTGGTTTCTCTCCGTTTCCATTTTTTCTCTTGAAGAACAGAAACTTTTCCATTCCATTTTCATTCCGATTCCAAGGTTGCCCCGTTACAACATTCCATCAAATACAAAGGAAACCTAACATGCACGGTGATGCATCTCAATGATTCACAGATCATAGCCAATATTTACTTCACAACTAAAGAAAAAAGTTGTAAGAGCGTGTATGAAAGAAAAACTACTGATGGGGTCACTACGACTTAAACCCTAAACCCTAAACATGATTTAATTTCCTGGCCAAATAGAACCTGTCGAAGGAAAGACGGCTGGCACCCTCGGATCATACGATGCTTTTGTGCAGTTCCACTAAAATCGACCCGAGCATCCCTGATGGCAAAGATATTGAAGGTGATTAGAATAATAGTACTGGCACTAGTTCATGAGACATAAACTCATCATAGGTAGAAGCCGGTAGAAGTAGAGAAAGATCGACATGGAGATGGAGCTACGGCAGTGGAGCAAGCCAGCTCCAAAAGGAAGATGGACTACCTGGGACGTCGGGCTGTAGCTAGAAGGGCGGTTGGGACGCGGCATCGGCCCATACCGCGGTGACCCCCGATTGGGACGCACCGACTGTGGGTTTTCTCCCTCGCCGATGTCGACCGCATCTACGCAGAACATTGTTCCCTTCCCCCAGCCGCGGGATCAGGCCCGTCGTTCTATGCTTGTGAAGAGAGCAACCTAAGCAAGCAGGCTTGTAGCTTAGGCTCCTGCTAGTGTATACATAGTGGTTTTCTTTTTCTCTCCATATCAACCATTTTATATTGCGTACGTGTCATTCAAGAGTGAAATGATGGTTGCTTATTCCGACTAAATACTATGTGATTTGACTGCTCCTTAGTGGCCCCTACACGTACTCCCCCTACGTGTATGCAACAGTCACACGTACACATGGACACAAAAACGCGCGCGATGCCCTAATGTATGCATGTCCGAGCACACGACGGAACACACACGGTGATGCTCAAGTGCTCAACCTACACGTGCATGCACACACATACTCAGTCAGGGTGAGCTAGTGACCGTATGAACACAGGAAAATATATATATTGAGCGCAATGAGCGTATTATGAAGTCCACTGACCGTATTTTTACAAATATACAGTGACAGACAGTGTATTTATCTCGTTTGAAATTAAGCCATGTTAACCGGAGAGGAGGCAGCATGGACTAGCATTACTTTGATGTGTCCCGTCAACTTGCCGAACGAGGAGAAGGTTGCAGGACGGGAGAAGCTTGCGCGCGGTGGCTCGCAGGACAAGGAGAAACTTTTGACTAATGCAAGCTCTCCCTCGCTCAGGCGGTGGACGTGCAACAGTTAATTTGGTGTCAGATTGCCAGAAGCATACTACACTATACTACTAGGAACCGGATGGAGGAGCGTCTGCACTCTTATTATAATTTTAAAATGTGATAAAGCAATCTTCAACACATTTGGTTCTCTTCAAGGGTTCTCGCATGTGATAATGGAAGTTGATTGCATGGAACACTCGCCACAATTCTCGCTTAATTCTGGCTCATCTCCCACAATTCTCGCTTAATTCTGGCTCATATCCTGTTACAAATAGTAGCGCTCAGTAATATTTCCTCTTTTTTGTTATTTAGCATGTAAATAGGTCAGCAAACCTTGCGGCGCATCTTCGTGCGAACCGTGCTTGCTGCACTTTGAATGTGGCCGAGAGCTGGCTTGATGAAACACCTCGCTTCCTACTTCTTTTTTTGGCTTCCTAGTGACCAGTGTCTTGGCTGATCGTCCTAAGAATGCTTATATATGAATAAAGCTCTCTCATTTACCCGCAAAAAAGATTAAGCCATATTAACCGGAAAGGAGGGAGTATGGACTAGCACTACTTTTTGGTGTGTCCCGTCAACTCGCAGAACAAGGAGAAGCTTGCAGGACAAGGTGAAGCTCGCTTACGCCTTTTGACTAATGCAACCTACCCTCGGTGGACATGCATCAGTCCATTCGGTGTCACATTGTCAGAGGCATACACTGTAGTACCCAACATGCGGAGTACCATCATTGTTCGACTTCACGAAGGGGCGAAGAGCCAAGCGCAGTACTAGTACGCGTACTTGGTTTTGCACCTTCATACTACTCCACCCTCCGTCATAGTTTACAGGGCACGCTTCATTATGATGCATTTCTCTCAATGCATTTCCACCACCAGAGATACTTAGACGCGTTTGGTTTAATGCTCAATTAATTAGGGCATGGTAACCACAATCAAGTCCACAATTTTCTCTCCATGTACTATACTACTACGGAGTGCATGCATGTGTGTACCCGGGGTGGAAGCACTGCATGCATGTGTGTACGCATTATTCCCTATAGTAATAGACGTCGTGGTATAACTACCAATGCTATTTTTCAGGCCGATCGCTAGTCGCCTTGGTCCCACAGATTTTTTTTTTCTTTTTTCTGAAGCACGCTATATAAACAGTGACATATGGAGTAGTATGAGCGGATTCAAAGAAGAGCGTATTGATGGTTGCTTCTTCAGAGCAACTTACAGTGGGAAAGGTGGGGCTTATGATTTGACTGCTCATTACTCACTATTAATGCGGTGCAACGACCGGGCTGAGTCTCCCATGCGGTTGTGCACTACCCCCTCGGTTCTTAAATATACTCCGGAGTATTTGTCTTTCTAAAATATGTTGAAATCTCTGTTAAGACGAATAGAATATTTAGGAATGGAGGGAGTACACATATGAAGCAAAATGAGTGAATCTACACTCTAAAATATGCCCGTTTGAAATTTGTAAAAAGACAAATATTTAGGAACGAAGGAGTATAATTTCGTGCATGGCACATGGACCCAGATGATGAAGAGGCTTCTGGCAATGCTATCAAGCTTCCATCATTTGTTTACATAATTGACGTACTATACAAATAATTTTCCAGCGACATGAAATTGTACAATGGTGTGAGCTTTCAGCTTTTGTTTCGCGTGTCTTGCCATCAATGCTCTTTCGGAAACAATAAAAAACTAACTTCCTTGCTAATGCATGTCAATTATTAGCAGATCAGAGCTAATAATTACATCACAACTGAAGACAAAGTTGTGAGACGGTGTTAAATTAAAATTGATCCATGCTTTCATTGGCAGCAACGTCCCCCCAGCTTTGTCTAAATCAACAAGGCATGTTGGGGAAAAAAGTAGCTGTCTGGAGCATGCAACATTCTGATCATTTTGTGCAGTTCCACTAAAATAGAACTGAGCGTCCCTGTTCCAAAGATATCAAGTGTGATTACGATAATAGAGGACTACTGATGAAACAATAAACACACAAATAGAAGCCGGTCATCTTTGCGGTCTCTCTTAAGACTAACTAGTTGGAGAAGATTAGGCTCGGAGTTGGATGAGGAGGATAGAGCAAAACCAATCTCCCTTTGTGAAGTCACACTGAAATGTAGAGATGTTGCCCATGTGACATTTTAGTACAACTGCACAAAACACTCTTAAGAAAAAAGTGATTTGTGCAGTTCACCAAAAGGTCGCGATAGCAACAAGGTGAAATGGATAGCCATGTTTGCAAAAAAGAGGTAGAAAGGAAACAATTACTGGCCAATAACAGTTGATGACACATGCGACGACAAAAAAGAAGCATATTCCTTGTCCTAAGGGAAGATAACAATACAATTGTGTTTGTCTAAAATGGTCTGAGGACGAGAATGCATTATGGAAAGTACGCCGGACGAGCTACGTTTTGGGCAAAGAACTATGGAAGATCCACATGCAGCGACATGGGAAAACGGGCAGTGGAGCAAGGCCGGAGGGGATACCTGGAGGTCGTCGGGATGTAACTAGGTGAGCGGCGGCAGGCGGAATCTACGAGCAAGTGGCGTAGGCCCTGCCGCGCCGGAGCTTGGTCAGAGAGAACGGCGTGTACCGTAGATCGGGACGTGCTTCCTCGGCGCCGCCGAACGGAGAAACGATGCACTTCCTTCCTTTCCCCCGACGGACGGGATGGGGCCGAATCAGTGACCAACAGTGAGAGAGAGAGGCCACCGCACTCCCTTTCCCCCGGCGGATGGGATGCAGCCAGATCAGTGACCAACGGTGAGAGAGAGAGGCCACCTCACTCCCTTTCCCCCGGCGGACGGGATGCGGCCGGATCAGTGACCAACGGTGAGAGAGAGAGAGAGAGAGAGAGGCCACCGGAGCCTTGTGTGAGATACTCTGGAGAGCGGACTACCTTTTCCTCCATAAAAATCATTTTATATTCTGTGTATGTGCCATTGAGCGCTATAACTTTATTTAAAAATAACGCGACAACGCGTCAAGTCGAACTTTGTTTCGTGCACGCGTGGTACACGACCTCCCTAGGTAAAAAACCGCTACAAGCATTCAAATTAGCACGTGGGCTGCCATTTCGTAAAGAAATGAGCTCCACCATGTACCTGCGCGGGTGTGGCTGGGCACGAAGCGTGAGTACGTGTACGGTGCACCTATTCTCTTCTTGTATACGTACACCACCTACGTGGGGTTGTGTGAGAGAGATACAAACCTAGAGAGATATAGTGTG
>NC_041390.1:319021711-319080899 GCF_002162155.2 Triticum dicoccoides
ATGCAATGTGTGTGAAATAGAGTCCTGGATATAACATATATATAGAGGGGGCGATCCATGAGAAGAGAGTGGAGGTATCATCGGCTTGAGGTTTCTATAGAATCGAAGAGAGGGATGATGTGTGTGTGTGTGCGCACGCACAATCGATAAAGAGTGCCATCGAATTTGTGTGTGCCCACATCAAAGATATAGAGTGGCTGGCCTACTGGAATGTGAGATGGGACATGTGCAGTTTGTCTCTGTGGCATGGATACCTACCTGCAGCGCTCGACTATCGGTGTGTGGTGGGGGAAGAGGGAGGCCCAATTAACTATAGTGGTACAATGGCTGGTATATGTGTGGAGGAGGAGAGAGGCCTACCTCATCTATTAAGGAGATCGATCTGCCTCATGTATTAAGGGAGATCGATCGGCATCCATGCATATGTGCAGGAGATGAATAAGGTTGGGAGAGAGACAGAGCTAGAGTGTTGGAGGGGGTGGTAGTGGAGTTGCTTCTAACAAATGGTAGGATAGGCTTACCAGACAAACAGAGGGCACGCCTGCAATATCAATAAGAGAGGAGATGGCTGCTTGTTGTCTGTGCACGTGCGTGTGAGAGACAGGTCAGGAGGCATGCATGAATGATGAGGGGGGACGATGTGGCTGTGGTAAGCTGCCGTAACTACATAGGAAGATCAATCGCCCTTTGTAAGATAAAGGAGAGACATAACTTGTGAGGTACGTCGATCGATGGGGGGTAGTTAAAGTCGATCTAGGTATATGTTGGGAGATCGATCGGTATACATGCATGTGTGTGTTAGAAGCAAATGAGGCACGAGGAGAAGGATAGATAGAGAGGGATGCATGTAGGAGGTGGTACGAGAGGCATACTATATCGAGGGGGAGGAGTGTGCGAGTACGAGAATGATGAAAAGAGTGTTGGGAGTGAGGCATGGACGGTGACAAGAGAAGAGGGGAAGCTTGTGTTTGTGCTAGGCACACCTGGCTAGAGAGGCATATCGATCGATGTGTTCCATAAAGAAGGAGCTGGGGGGCCTACACACACCGTGGGTGAACGACCTAAAGTGAAAACACAAATTTGCGTGATGGAGCTAGAGAATGCTGAGGGAGGGTGCATGCACAAGAGAAAGTTAGCGCTAGCTATAAAGATAAGAGGGTTGTGTGGGTGTAAAAGACTAATAGAGATCATATATAGTTCATTATAAAAAGCGAATTCAGATATTTGAAGAATTTATCATAGTGTTTAAAACCGATGGATGTGTGAATATATATAACGGTGATAAACATGGTGTTGTTATGAACATGGTATACTACATTTAATATATTTTATCTCTACTCTTATAAAAAATGGAGTTGTTGATGATGGTGTGCCTGCCATCTTGCATTATAGGCCGTCTGATTTATATCTGGGGGATAGCAAGGAAACTTTGATGGTTGAAGTTGGCAACAATCATGATTGTAGATTCTTATTGAAATAGAGTAACGAATTCAAATTTAGTTCGAATTGCAGTGGTAGTATAGACATTTGGAATGCACTAAAATGTTGGTACGAGTAGGTTACATGCATTATACAGCAAGCGAAAAAATTTAATCGGACATAACATGGATTCGTACTCCCTCCTTCCATCTACATAGGGCGTAATGAGATTTTTAAGACCGCCTTTGACTATTGACAATATTAATAGTACATGACATGCACAATGTGAAAATTATATTATTGAAAGAACCTTTCACAGACGAATTTAATGGTGTGCTTTGTGTAAGTTGCATGTCATATATCATTGCTCTAATATTTGGTAAGTTAGCATCGAAAAACGCATTAGGCCCTATATAGATGGAAGGGGGAGTAGCTTTGAATAGCATTTGTATAGTAAAACGGGGCAAGACTCTCTCTTTGTGTGGTGTGATTAGTTTTATTTTTTTCGTTTTCTTTTTGGTTGAGGGAAGTGCGAATTGATTTGGTACGTACAAGTACAATATTACGACATGTTAGGCTTGTCCCTGAAATTCAACCCGCGTCTTGTTATATCCCGAAAATTCAGATATCGTGCTCCCAAAACTGGCGCCCTCACAACCCGCGCCTTGCTATCCCGAAATTACAACGCGCGCGAAAACTCCCTCCAGCTGCCAAATCCCAACACGCGAAATCCCCCTTCTAACCCTGAGCCGAAAGCGCCGCTAGTTCAAATCAATGGGGGGTACTTTTGTAACACACCCTACATTTTGGACAAGCGCGTTCCTAAGTCATGCTTCACCCCCTCCCATCACCCCCTTTTCGCCATTCGAAATCCCAGGTCGCCATAACCTCTCCGCTCCAGCCGCGAAACCCCACCCTCCTCCATCTTCCACATCACCGCTGCCCAGCCGGAGCCTCTTCCCCGACGACGTCGGCCACCGCAACAGCTCGACGTCCCTCGTCCACCTCCCCGGATGAGGATCCGTCGTCCATCTCGTCGTCCCACCGGTTCAGCCTCCCCATCCGCCACCTCCAAGGAGCTGCTCCGACGATCGCCTCGTCTATCGCGGCTGCTCCATGCCCACAGCGCCGCCTTAACCCGCTCCACCGGAACCGCAACATCCTCACCGACTCCTCGGACGAAGCCGAGGCCTACTCGGCGCCACTAAAGAGGTTGTACACTCATCGCATCGCACCTTCTCCTTAACTCGACCTCCCGGCGCCGATGGTGCTCCATCCCGCACCCCCATGGAGCGGCTACCTTGAAGCCGGCGCTGCGGGCGACATCTCCACGACGGCTCTCCCCAGTGCGAGGCCCCTTCGGCGGCGGTGTCCATACCAGCCGGATCTGCTGCTGCTGCTCTGGCTCTCACTCGATCGCTCGCTCGCCTAGCTGCTGCTACTGCTCTCCCCCTCGCTCGTGCTGCTGCTCTACTCCGATTAAGCCACACTTCAGTCGACTGAATTGACTTTTGGATCAGTCGATTTTCAGGGGTTGGGGGGCTCGCCGGAGTTAAGGAAGAACCACCCACAGCAGGGACGGGGGCTCGCCGGAGAGGCACCCCACTATCTATCTTAGGGTTCAGGGTGGGGGGCCTAGAGGGCTGTCCGGGGCGGCGGTGGTGAGTTGTTTCGGGGCGGCGAGGCGGCGCTGGGGCCGGCGGTTCGGCCGGTGGTGGCTGGCGGCTCAGGGGGGTGCAGGTTGAAGATGAACTGCAGGCCCTCCCTAAACTACATGTCAAGTGCCTCTCTGCTACCATTGCGTTGAGTTTCGACAGTAGCATTCAGATTCCACAGTAAATTTCAGTTTCGACAGTTAAGTTCCGAGTCAATAGTTTTTACCTCATCTGTTGTAGTCAGGTGGTTTTTGGTGACGTTAATTTTACATCCATTTTACATCATCTATTGGAAATGCTATTAGAATCCCACTTGAGATTGACGATGTCTGTCTTGTGCTGCTTCAGCCTTGACGTCTTACGGCTCACCGGAGCTGCTCCAATGACAGAACGATCCATCACAACAAAGCAGTGCCCTGGACGCCATCTACAGATTCCTCAGATCTTCCTCCACACCTCCGACAGCCACCTTTGCCTCAACTGCTTCAGCGACCAACCCAATGATTCTGAGGTCGACACGGCTACGGCAAAGAGGTTGTACACTTGTTGCATCACTTATTACTATACATTCACGTCGATCCATTAGGGCTATTTTGGTTCAACAGAAAAACATCGATCCACTGGTTGTTACCATCACTCTAAATTTCTGCATGCTCTCCTTAAATAATCTCACCATATTTTTTCGTATGCATGTCAGATATTGTACACAGTCATGCTGAACATGTAGAGAAAAAGAGAAGAGTTTTGCGCGGCAATACAATGTCATGCAGACATCGCTCCATGGTGGGTTCAATGGCAAACCCTCCCCACCCCTCTCCAGATTGTAATCCAGAGGAAGATATCTGTTCTGAGGAAGATTTGGACGCCGCTGACCACTCCTATTTACCCCCCAAGGTGTTTTCTCTACCTTGGCATGATGATGTTAGTCATATCATGCATATGTTGCCTTGCAGTGCCTACTTTTGACATCATATATGTCATCTGCTTAGTTTAGACATGTTCTGTAATGCCACCTATTTAGTTTCTATATCATATATGGGAATTATGCAGTCTCATGTCTTTTAGCCAGCCATAATATATGTGAAATGTGCAATGCCATCCTGTTTAACCAGGCATCATATATTTGAATGATATCTTGCCCTTCCTTTTCTTCATTACATTTCCAGTTGTCCATAATGTTTGTACATTAAACTACTCTTCCTATGAATCAGCCATTTGGGTGGGAGATGGAAAAATCTGGAGTGAAAACAAGGCCTTCAGAGCAGACAGTGCTACCCGTCAAAGAAGATCTCTTGTTGGGTCCCGATAGCTCCTCAGAGATGGACTCAGAGACAGATGACCAGTCCGATTCCCCCACTGAGGTGTATGCTCTAACTTGGCACGGTTATACTGTTCATATCATGCATACAGTGTCTTGCATTGCTTAGTTTAGACATCATATACACAATATTCAACACCATGTTCTTAGTTCAGACATCACATCGAATGCCCTCTGTTTAGCATATAAATCACATATGTGAATTAAGTGATGCGATCCTGATTACTTAGATAACATGTAGGTGAATTATGTCATGCGATCCTGTTTAGTTATTCATCATATCTTTGAATTATGTTACGCTATGCTATCCAGTTTAGATAGACATCATATATGTGAAATTATGTCATGTTATCTGTTTTAGTTAAACAATATACATGTTAACTATTTCATGCGCTCTTTTTTCCACACCATCTATTGCATCTGTCTCTCATACAATGTCTGTACATTCAACTATGTTTCCTATTTATCAGCCATGTGAATTGGAGCGGGTGATGCCAGTATCTAGCGGACTAAAAACACGGTCTTCAAATAAAACAGTGCTACCTCTTGGTGGAGATAGCACCCCGGTTGTACATGCACAAGAACCAGCCCTACCACACATAACCCAAACTCTCGCAGATTGTACCCCGACTATGATGGACAGAGAACCAGCTTAACCCAATCTAACCCCAACCCCAGCCGATAGTAACCCAGTTCCTGTTGACACAGCACCATCTCCACCACAAAGCTCCCAAACAAGAGCAGTTAGTAAGGCAGCTCCAGTGCCCAAAGGGCCAGTACTATCACGGCGAACCCCAACTCCACCAGTTAGTACGCCTATTCCTGTGGAGGAAGCACAACCAGCTAGTCGTAGTTTAGCATCTATCGCATTTGATGTTGTTAAACCATATGTGCGTATCTTCCCATCTTGGAAATACTGAAGATGAAGGAAAATGCCAGTTGCAGCTATTTGTCCAGGAGTTATGTGTAAGTAATGTTATTCATGGCAATTACTTTGCTTCGTCCCATACATCCTACCTCCATGATGGTTATAATATAGCAAATTTTCCCATTTTTCTCTATAGAGAAGGACCGATTTGGAAACTCAGGATGAGGTAACCTATGCTAATACCTCTACTATCTTCAAGAATGCTTGGTGGCAGTATCGGAATTACCTGAAGAAAACGTACTTCACCGGCAAAGAAACTCATCAAATTCCCTTACGGTCTCCTGAGACACATTTATTGGACGATGACTAGGAACGCCTTGTTCTGTACTGGTCCCGAACCAAGAATGTGGTAAGGTCTATGAGCTCGTTTTCTATTTTTAAGTACTATATTCTTACGTTTTACTGTACTCTATTCATGTAGAACAAGTTCCTAAACCTGGAGAACAACTGTTCTAATTTAAGATTCCATTGCTACCATAGGACATAGATATATGTTTGTTTGATGCTTTTATTATGTACTAGTACTTGGCAATAGAAGACTTGGTAGTTAATTCCTGTCCACCTTACTAATGAACTGGTTCACCGAAATGAGTTTCATATAGTAGTACATGCTAAACTTGTTATGTGTCTGCTTGTTTCTTCTTTTAGAATGCTGACAGAATATTGGGGAAGAGTGCCTTATTAAGCAACGGTAAAGGAAGTAATGCAGATAAGGTTCAGGATAGTGACACATCCTGTCTTGGTTTATTGTTGGAGTTACTGGCCACTACCGCTTGCACAAGCTATTCAAACTCATTGTCTGAATCAATTCGGTTTCTTGAGTCTCAACTACAAGATGAAAGACATCGATCAGCTGTGCTGCGACAAGAAGCGGAAGGACTGCGGAAGTCCCTAGAGCATTTAGATGCATACTTTCTAGTGCAACACCAAGTGTTGGAGGATTTTAGCGCCAAACAGGACAAAGCTAATCATCTTGCTAAGCTTATTGCCAGCAGGGTGGATACCTAGGATAACGTTTCTTGAGCTCTTCTGAAGTTGTTTCAGTTATGCTCTTGTTTTGCTACCATGTTTATTTGCACTGGTGGCCAATTTTGACGTCCAGTGTATATGATATGTTGCTTTATTCCCTATATTTGCACTAGTGGCGAACTTTGATGCCCAGTGGATGTAATATGTGTAATAGCCATGATAGCCTAGCATTAGTTGCTTGCTTATTTATTTCCTTGTTGTCTTGTTTATTTGTTTGCTTGTAGTCATTGCAGTTCTTTTTCCGCGGTTAACTAGTGGCTGCAATAACCTATTTTTAAAACTAGGCCACAATAACCATGGGCTAATATTTACTGTAGTGACACTAGGCCTCCTACGGGCCGTAGAAACAGTGGGCCTTTTACGGGCCGTAGAAACAGTAGGCCTTCTACGGGCCGTGTCATCAATGGGCCTTATACGGGCCGTATGATCGATTGGCCAAACATGGGCCAATAACAAGCCGCATTATGGCCGTAAACAGTCTAGAGTTGGAATCGTCCATTCATGGGCCGACCGTAATGGGCCATCATTAATAGGCCGTATTTGATGACGCTATGGAAATGGCCCAACATATTAACAGACCACAAACGGGCCGACTGTAACCACGGGCTGAATTTGGCCCACAAGCAGAAAATGAAAGTAATGGGCCGTAAGTAAACAAATGCTGGAAATGATCCCAAGAATAAATGGGCTCTGAGAAGGCCGAAAGATAACATGGGCTGGAAATGGCCCAACGGAATAACGGGCCGTTAATGGGTATAAAGTGATACACTATTCATTACGGGCCAGTTTCACCACGGGTCGTTAATGGGTGTAAAGTGATACACTGTTCATTACGGGCCAGTTTCACCACGGGCCGTTAATAGGCCAACAGTTACATAGGGCCTCATATGGGCCGAAAGACTTCATGGGCCATACATGGGCCAGAAGTGAAAACGGGCTGGAATCATATTGGATGGCCTAGATGACGCTACCGGGCCTAATTCGGATAGGGCGTAACGGGCCTTGGGTTAGCGAGCTGTAAATGGGCTATATGCAAACATGCCGTTAACAGGCTTTCCATGGGCCAGCCCGCCAGCTTTTGACCAAGTCAAACGGGCTGGCCTTTTCACAGGAATGGGCCTTTGTTGGGCCCCGCCACGTGTCGACGTATCATAGGTGCCTATCTGACCCACTGACGAGCTTACACATGTTTCGTCCGGCCAATAAGAATTTTACACGTGGAAATTTCCCATTCGTCGGGGCTGTTAACGGGTTATCGGATCCAAAACCCGACCCGATAGCTTAACGGCGTAGGATTCCACGTGTCGGTCACCCTTGACGAAAGCACTTCTGTGACGCGTGATTTATCGTCATAGAAGTGGACACTTCCGTGATGATAATTTCGGTAATGTCATGGAACACTTCTACGACAGCACAGGTATGACTATCTTGATTCTGTCATAAATTTGTCATGGATGTACATGCAAGAAAAAAAAGCGACCTACTGTGACAAACCCGTATCATCACGGAAGTGTATTTTTTTGTAGTGCCCCCAATCCCCTCCCGCACCGTTAACCCCCTCCCACGGCCGTCGCGCACCTACCTACTTCCCATGCCTGTCGCGCCCCAAGCCCTTCCAACCATGGGTGCCCCAGCAGCGATGGTGGGATCCGACCGTCACCAGAAACCAGCGAGACCTTGACCACGATCACCGGTGCAGCCACAAGCCGACGGATCCAGTCGGAACCCACCACCTCCCGCGCGTGGTGGCCAGCTGGGAGAGCCAGCGAGCTCCATGCCGCCCCAGCCCCTCTTCGGGTCGCCATAACCCCCCTCTCCTACCACCTTCTTCCGTGCGCCGGAGCCACCTCGCCGCCAGCCACCCTGCCCAATGTGCCACCCCGAGCTCTCCCCTTCCCACCTCCCGACCCGGCCATCCTAGGCTTGGATCCAACCATCCCGGGATCAACCGCCTCCAGCTGTAGCTCCGACGCCGCCCTTCGGATCAAGCCTCTTCCTCCCTGCCCGACCATGAAATCCAGGCCATGGCTGCAGGGATCCAAGCCACGGCGGGCGCTCCTTGATGTCTAATACACAACCTTCTTCTTGTGGACGTTGTTGGGCCTCCAAGTGCAGACGTTTGTAGGACAGTAGCAAATTTCCCTCAAGTGGATGACCTAAGGTTTATCAATCCGTGGGAGGCGTAGGATGAAGATGGTCTCTCTCAAACAACCCTGCAACCAAATAACAAAGAGTCTCTTTTGTCCCCAACACGCCCAATACAATGGTAAATTGTATAGGTGCACTAGTTCAGCGAAGAGATGGTGATACAAGTGCAATATGGATGGTAGATATAGGTTTTTGTAATCTGAAAATATAAAAACAGCAAGGTAGCAAGTGGTAAAGTGAGCTCAAACGTTATTGCAATGCTACGAAACAAGGCCTGGTGCAAGTTCTCTCAACAATAATAACATAATTGGATCATATAACTATCCCTCAACATGCAACAAAGAGTCACTCCAAAGTCACTAATAGCGGAGAACAAACGAAGAGATTATTGTAGGGTACGAAACCACCTAAAAAGTTATCCTTTCTGATCGATCTATTCAAGAGTCCGTAGTAAAATAACAAGAAGCTATTCTTTCCATTCAGTCTATCCTAGAGTTCTTACTAGAATAACACCTTAAGACACAAATCAACCAAAATCCTAATGTCACCTAGATACTCCAATGTCACCTCAAGTATCCATGGGTATGATTATATGAGATGCATCACACAATCTCAGATTCATCTATTCAACCAACACAAAGAACTTCAAAGAGTGCCCCAAAGTTTCTACCGGAGAGTCAAGATGAAAACGTGTGCCAACCCCTATGCATAAGTTCACGACGTCATGGAACTCGCAAGTTGATCACCAAAACATACATCAAGTGGATCACGTAATATCCCATTGTCACCACAGATAGGTACATGCAAGACATACATCAAGTGTTCTCAAATCCTTAAAGACTCAATCCGATAAGATAACTTCAAAGGGAAAACTCAATTTATCACAAGAGAGTAGAGGGGGAGAAATATCATAAGATCCAACTATAATAGCAAAGCTCGCGATACATCAGGATCATGCCGAATCAAGAACACAAGAGAGAGAGAGAGATCAAACACACAGATACTGGTACACACCCTCAGCCCCGAGGATGACTACTCCCTCCTCGTCATGGAGAGCGTCAGGATGATGAAGATGGCCACCGGAGAGGGATTCCCCCCTCCGGTAGGGTGCCGAAACGAGTCTAGATTGGTTTTCGGTGGCTACAGAGGCTTGCAGTGGCGGAACTCCTGATCTAGGTTTCTTTCTAGAAGTTTGGGGTTATATAAGAGGTGTTGGAGTCAGGAACAAGTCAGGGGGGTCCCGAGGTGGCCACGAGGTAGGGGGCGCGCCCAGGGGGTAGGGCACACCCCCACCCTTGTGGTTTCCTCGGGACTCATCTGGCCCATCTCTGGTACTCTGTGGGCTTCTTCTGGTCCAGAAATGATCTCCGTGAAATTTCAGGTCAATTGGACTCTGTTTGGTTTTCCTTTTCTGCGATACTCAAGAACAAGGAAAAAACAGAAACTGACACTAGGCTCTAGGTTAATAGGTTAGTCCCAAAAATCATATAAATGCATATAAAACATCCAAGGTGGATAATATAATAGCATGGAACAATAAAAAAATATAGATATGTTGGAGACGTATCATTCCTCGATTTGGGCGGCTCCACTCGGACGAGCTCCTCGACCCGGCGGTTCATATCCAAGCCTCCCCGGTGCGACGGTTCCCATCAATCCGTGGCTGATCCTGCTCTAGTACAGCAGCATCCAAAGCCCGCGTGCAGTGCACAAACCGCTGCACAGCATTCCACTCACACGTGCGCCCCCAACCTCTCTTTAGTACCTTACCTATGGAGTCGTGTGGTTCACTAATGTGTTGCGGGCGTGATTGAGATAAAATCCAGGTTTGCAGTACACCAACGATGAGCCGTTCGACAGTATGTCTACTCGAAGTTCAGCCGGGGTGTGAGTTTCATGATTTGGTGCCACCAGAAGGACGATGAGTGAGCCACCAAGAGAGACCACTGCAGTTCGGTGGCGCGCTGCCTTGCATTTCGGGCGGCATTAAAAATCTTCTTCGGTGAGGACTTGGAGCTCACCGACCAGTGGCTCGCAGTTGCCCCAACGCGAGCGTGCAGTTCACTAGTGCTTTTTGTGTTTTGTGTTTAGAGGTGGTTGAGGCCATGGGATGCAGGTCCTTTTTATATTTATGCTGTCGTTCGCTTGTATTCCGTGATGGAAAATCCTTCATTACACTATATTAGTTATTCTTGGAGTTCACTTTGCCAGGATTTTTCTGTAGGGGACAACGAAAAAAGACAAAAAGAAGAACTGATGATGAAGTGAGATGAGGTTCAGTGGCACATGACATGCGGTTTGCTTGAGAAGAGTGCACTTCATCAGTTGTCGACGCCGTCTGCTATGGCCGCTCCCACATTCATATGGGAGCATGGATTTTTTTACTGGGAAGCATCTTGTTCAGGCTGATATTCATAAAAATATAGATAATTAAAAAAGTGATGGCGAAAAAATGAAAGCGTGGTGTTGTGGTGCGCTTGGGCACACGATGCGGCTCAAAACGGCCTTTGTGCGGTTCGCTTGTGGATCCCTCAGACGTGTTGTTTGAATTTTTTATGTTCTTGACATTTTTCCTTGCATTGTGCAGGGCGGTTAGCTTGATTTTGTGTCTGTTCTTCGGTGACCATACCGCAGTCCACCATCGTTGATATGCGTCGTTTTGAATCTCACTATTTTTTCTAGGAATCATTTGCAGTGCGCTCGGTGGGAAAAGAAAAGAGAATACCGTTGTTCATTTGAAGTTCGTTTTGTTGTTTTGATAATGCAGAGAGAGAGAGAGAGAGAGAGAGAGAGAGAGAGAGTAAATATGGATGTGGACGAATGCTTGTGTAATCTCCTTGTCCCGTAGTTTACTGTGTTTATTTTGCGTGAAGGAAAAAATTGCACCCAAAAGGATGACAAAGTAAAAAAGAGATGCAGTTCAATTTGCCATTGTAGAAGTTTGTTAAAATCGGTGCAGAAAATAAATGCAGTCCACTCATCTCGTCTCCTCGGTGCATATTCAATGATTAAAAATGTATTAGAAAGGGATGAAAAATTAATGCAGTCCATTAGCATTGACTATGCATTCGAGACACTTTTATAAAAAAATATGAGGTTCACTGGCCTCAACCATTCAGTTTAGACATGTTTGTGGAAAAAAGTTGAGTAAACGACAAAAATGTCTCGAGTGATGTTGTTCACTTGTGCCCAAAAATGAAAGAGTGCAAAAAAAATTAGCGCAACAACGAAGATAGTAATGAGGTTCACTTTTATATATGTCGTTGTTTAGTTGCCTCCTCTCTGTGGTCCACTCTCGTTCATAAAAAATGGAAAAAAAGACAACAAAAACTTGTCTGAGAAAATTTTATGTTCGACAAAAAGAAATCATGAAGTTCACTTGACCGTATGATGCATTGCGGTTTTCAGTCTAAAACAGTGCGGTTATCTGTCTGATGCAGTACATACGACGATTTTGGTGTCGTGAAAAAACAGAGTGTCTGCATTTCATTAAAATCAAAATTACTCTTAAAACGTGAGGAATCAGATAGAGTGTTCTACATGAAAAAGTTGTGCCTCATCGACATCTTTCCAACGGCGTATAATTTGAATCATTCCGATCAGTGGTTTGTGAAAATTTCATGAAAAACGGTCGCCGCCTCTCGCCGTCAACCACACCATTTTCAAAATTAACTTAAACTGTAAGGAATATCAGTAACATTTCAACATATGAAAGTTACGCCTCGTCCATAGCTTTCCAATGGCGTATGACACGCCTTGTTTTGACAAACGGTTAAAGAACTCGAGCGAAAACAATACCAAAAATTGCAAAAAATTCAAAAATACACAATTCCATGATTTACTAAATTCAAAACTGCTATTAAACCGTAAAGAATTAGAGAAAATAATAGATATGAAAAAGATGTGCCTCGATGATATCTTTCCAATGGTGTTTCATTTGGTTCATTTCGACCGACAGTTTAGAAAAAAGCGAAAAACGATCGTTGCCACTTGTCGTATGCCGCACCATTTTCAAAACTGCTCTTAAACCATGAAGTATTTCGAAAAGTGTTCAACATGGCGAAGTAGCGCATAATCCATCGCTTTTCAATGGTATATTACACGCCTCGTTCTGACAAACTGTTAAAAAACTAGAGCAAAAAAGGTACCGAAAAACACAACGTGCAGTTTTTTGCGATGGGAAGATCACTCGCGTGAGTACTGCAGCACACTTGGTTCAAAAAATGACATGCACTTGCGTTGAGCGTGCAGTGTGGAAGTGTTATCAGAATAGTTATTCTGCTAATATTAGCAGAATATACCGGCTGTGTGTGTATATATATATATACATAAACACTATTCTGATCACGGGATCCGAATAATATTATGATCACAAATTGAACTTCCCGAGCAACGCGCCTGAACTTCCCTGTGTACGAACCAAAATTCTGGCTATCTTCGCAATCGTGGCTTCCCCTGTGAATTATTCCGGCCAGTAGTGTTTTCTGGGATGTGACTGTAATCCAGATACCCATACCTGCATCTAAATGCTCGTTTTGATTCGTAATTTTGCATTTTGGCGGATTCACTCCCGGGGCGAATGAACTTGTGTCTCTTTACAAGTTTAATGCATTCACTGGATGTTCTAGAACCTCTAATATGATGGGAATTTGGTGTACGAACGAGTTTCGTGGATAATTTGTCATTAATTTCAAGATCTGATTTCGGGTTCCATGTTCTTCGTCCGCGGGAGTGGTTTCCCCGGCTTCTATGGATTTGTTGTTTTTCTGTGAACATAAAGGGAGGATTTGATTGCAGTAGTGAGATTGGATCGTCCATGCGTTGTTAATTTGATCGGGCACGCGAATACAGCCCTGAAATCGGGCGATTGGATCTCGTGTCCTCCCATGTTGGTTCCGGTTCTTTGATGAGACAGCTTGGAGGCTTTAACGTTTTGATGTTAGGTCGTAGTAGGATATCGTTCCAGGTCGCGGACTGAGAAGGTGTAGTCACCCAAGTGATTGAATCTAAAAAACAAATTTGATAGCATGTTTTTTCCAATGATTCTACTGTCTGTCATATGAGTTGGACTTCTGCACCTTTTGTGCTAGAACTTCCGTCATTTTTACGCATGTTTTTTAGGTGATGTTGCAATACGATCTGTTCGGTTGGTGTTGTTATAAAAATTTGTGTATGTTTTTTTGTTTTTCAGAGTACTCACATATGTAAATGTAGATGATCCATAGACACATGGATCATCTTTTTTATATTTATTCTGTCTTCGGGATTATTTTTGGGTCATCCACGTTTTATGGTAGTAGTTGGACTTCTATGGTACCAGTGATTGAACTTCCTGGTTTCCACATTGCAAGGCGGTGCAGCATCACGCTCTATATTTTTTTTCTCTTTTTTTATTTTTTGTAATTTTCAATTTTTGGGTTTGAGTTTGTTCCGTGGGCAACTATGGGATTATTCCGAAATATGCATGCATACCTTACTTTATTTTTTTGTAACATGTTTGCATACTTTCGAACAGTGGTAGAACTTCAGTATGTGTTTAACCTGAACTTACAAGATTTTTGCTTCCGTGTACTTTATTTTTCTACATGTTCATTTGATGTTTTTTCAAAACACCGAACTTCTGTGTTTTTACAACTTGAACTTCTCCGGTAACTTGAACTTCTTTTCATTCTTATGTTCCTTTTACAACTTGAACTTCTTCAGTAATTGTTGATACATTTTTTTGGATTTAATTTTTTTAGATCATTGACAATGGCATTCCGTCCTGTCAGAACTAAGCGTGCAGCAATGCGGTAGCGCAAGGCCGAGTAGGGGGGGGAGGGCGTCGGAACCGCCCTCCCCTCCCCCTACGAGGCCGAGATAGGAATGAGACGGAGCAGGCGACAACGCGGTGTGCCGCGTCGTCGCATGCGGAGGTGAGTTCGTCACATCCGTGACCCCACTTTCTATCTTAGGGGTGTGGCTTTGGGGTGCGTGCGGTGGGGGTGGAAACAGAATAACCGCATTTCGTCTTGTCAGAACTTAGCGTGCAACAATGCGGTAGCGCGAGGCCGAGCAGGGGGGAGGGGGTCGGGACCCCCCTCCCCTCCCCCCTGTGAGGCCGAGACAGGAACGAGCTGGAACAGGTGAGGACGCGGCGTACCGCGTCGTTTCATGTGGAGGCGAGTTCGTCACATCCGTGACCCCACTATCTATCTTAGGGGTTTGGGGTTTAGGGTGCGTGCGGTGGGGTGGAAACAGAATAACTGCATTGTGTCCTGTCAGAACCTAGCGCACAGCAATGAGGTAGTGTGAGCCCGAGCATGGGGGAGGGGTTAGATATCCACTATCTATCTTGTTTTTATGTTGTGTATTTTAGTTAGATATGAACTTCATCTGTTTTTGTACTTGAAATTCTTATTTTTGTTTCTTAGGGTTTATTTATTCATACGCCTTTACTTCTTTTATTAGAGTACTTGAACTTTTGTTCTTTATTTTTTGAACTTCTTTCTCTTGTTTTTTAGGTGCATATTTTTGTATGTATTTTTTCCCTTGGTAGTGTATTTGCCATCTATTTTCGGTTTTAAGGATATCAGCAGTGCTGTTGTGTGATCTTATCTCATTATAATAGATGCATTCAAATGGTGCATTCATTTAACTATAGATGTATTTGCTTTTTTAGCTATTGGGCAGTAAAACTGTAATTTCACCGGCGCTACAAGTCCCACGATAGAGAGGCATTAAGTGATCATCTCCCTCGCCACCACCTGTCAGAAAACCCCTCTCCCACTGACGCTCGCTCTCCCCCCCTCTCCGTCGCTCCGCTGCCTTCGTCGCCTGCAACTCCCCCCGATTTCTCCGCCCCTGTCCCCTGCCCTCGCGAGTGGAGCAACCGGCGCACGCCCCCGCTCCTATTTCTCCCCCACGCCCCGCTCTCCCTCGCCCAACCCGCTCTCTTCTGCTCTGAAGTGAGGGCGGCAATTGCCCGCGCGGTTGCAAGGTGTGCGTGGCATCGTGGGGAGTGGAAGAACCGCCATGTATTCGTGCATGCGGGGGTCGTTTGGAGAGGTACAAATGATGCCTCCCCCTAATGCTTGCTCTGAGTTTCGCCAGATCTGTCGAGGCCTGTCTGTTTCTTCTGTGTGCTCTTGTGTCCGCCTCCTACCCCTTCTTCTGATGGTTGGGTGGGAGATTATGTAGGGTTCTTGTGTGTGTGGTGGGTGGATTCCATTCCCCCATGGTCAGATTTGTCTGTGAGATGCTTGTGTGTGCTATTTCTCCCTTCATACCTGTGTGGATTTCATTTCCCCTTTGGTGATTTCAGTAGTCAGATTCATGTAAGAGAGGGTGTGGTGCTGCGGTTGATACTGGATCTGATGCATCTAATTGTCTTAGTGTTGTTGATTTTGAAGTCTAGATTGTGTCTGTCACATGCTAGTTAGTTTATGGATACTTTTTTTGTTGTACTTGCTTAGATTTTCTACTGTTCATCTTTTCATATGATATGTTCTATTTGTTTCATCCTAGGGTTTGATTTAGTTGCTTTTTGTATTTATTGTATGATTTTCTACTTGCTAACAATATGCAATCTATCCCCTGTTTTTAGTAGGTTGTTCTAGGGTTTGGAGATCCATTCATCAAGGGGTTGTGTTGTCATGGCTTCAAAACCTTCTCCAGGTATTTTATTGTGGTTGGATCTTGTATTTTAAATAGCAGTTTTCTTATATATGGCTGCCCATATCTTCACCTAGTTGTCTTGTTGGACTACCATTTCTTAAAAGTGTGAACTTCTAACAATGGTCATGTGTATGCATTTTACCCTTAGTTTTAGTTAGTGGAGTGTTGCTTAATTTTTATTTGATGAATTGCTGGTGAACTATGTCACCAAGTGTTGTTGGACTTCCCAAATGTTTCATATTTATAGTGTATATCTTTGTTTTTTTGTTATCATTTTCATGGTATTGATATTTAGTTTGCCTGTGAAATACTATTTTTGGTCATGCTACATCTTTTTTATGTGCTACTTGCTTGGGTCACATAGTTGAACTTCTGGTTTTAATTATTGTTTGTTTATAATGAAATTTGGTTGAACTTCTGTTATGCACATTTTGTTTTACTGCTTTGTTATATATTGTTGAACTTCTAGACATTCATGTTATATGTAGTAGCCCCTTTGGTGTAGATTGTTTTTGTATTTAGTATGTAAATTTTAGTTTGTTTGTTGTGTTTACTGCTTTGTTAGGTATTGTTGAACTTCTGGGTATTGGACATTGTTGTAAAAGTAGAAGTCCCTTTGGTGTAGGATTGTGGATTAGAACTCAGCTGCCTTTTTACTTGCATTTTTTGTAGTTGGTGATGAGTTGAATATTTCTGAAAAAATGGCATGCGATCAAGATGGAGCTATAGAAGTTAATACTGATGCTCCAATATCCGATGCGGCTAAATCACCCATAATCCCTTTGACTGTGATTGCTGAGGTTGATTCGAGCCTTGAGAATTTTTCAAGCCTCGAGGATCTTGCTTCTGCAGCTCTTGCTTCACCTAGTATGTGAAACCCATTTTCTTTTCATTTTAAATTCTTGAGCCATGTTTTTTAACTTGTTCCAGTCGGTTGTTTTTTGTTTTTGTTCCTGACTTTTATTTTATTTTTTCCTTTGTTTTTTTGTGTTCTTTGCAGATCTGTCCACATAGGAGGAAGCTGTGAACACCATCAATGATGTTCTATCTGAGTTGGATTTGTCAGAAAACCCCGCTGCTGCTGAGCAGGGGGCTCCGCCAGTCAAAGGTTGTGATTCTGTTTTGGATCCTTTGTGCTCTCTTCAGATGACAAAGACGCAGTCGCGGTCTGTTGATGGCACTAAACCTGTCACGCAACCTGAGGATGTGCCTCTTCAGCTTCTTATGGAGGACCAACGTAAGAGGAAGAAGCAAGAAGATTTTGACAAGAAGAGGGGCGGCCCCCCTTGAGAAAGGTTCTGGTGTTCCTAGATCTATTCATGCGGCTGAGCTCACGGTTGGGGAAGACGTGCTGTGTGGCAGTGATGGCACGGTTGTCCCTGTTAAGAAGAAAATCAAGAAGACTGCTACGAGGAAGCATGTAGTTGGTGGAGCTACTCCTCGGAGGAGCCCACGTGTTTCAGGGCTTGCAGAACTTGCTGAAGATGAAGGGCTAGGCCTTGGTGGTATGCCACACCGTAGTCCTCTTGTGCTTGCCACTGCCGTGCCTACACCTTCTCCGCTTGGTGCTGGTGCATCTGGTAAGGGGAAGAAATGCGGCGTCAAGCACAAGGTTGCACCTGCAAAGGTCAACAAGGGTGAGAAGAAGTGTTCTCGTGTTAATCCAGAGGACAAGGATGATGCTGATTTCAATGCCGATGACGAGGACGAGGACGATGATGATGCTGCTGCTAATCAGGTATGAATGTCTCATGTTTACCGTTTTTAGAGCATTTGTCGCTATTGTTATAGTTTTTGTGTTTTTAGCACTGCCTTGGCGTACATAGCTGACCTTCTGCTCCATATAGACGAATAAATTAGCCGATCTGCTTTTGCTTTTATGGTATTACTGCCTTTGTGTACATAGTTGGACTTCTGGATATATGCATGAAGAAATAAGCTTAACTTGTTGGTATACATGTTTCATTACTGCCTTAGTGTACATGGTTGAACTTCTGCTTTTCTAATTTCCAACATTTTTGAAAGCATGTTAACTTGTGGTCATACATGGTTGTACTACTATGTAGACATAGTTGGACTTCTGAAATACATGTTTGATTACTGCCTTGGTGTACATGGTAGAACTTCTGCTTTTGTAAAATTCCAACAGTTTGAAAGCATCTTTACTTCTGGTCATACATGGTTGTACTACCTATGTAGACATAGTTGGACTTCTGAAATGTACTGCGTATGTAGGCATTAGTGGAATTTTGGTGAAGCTTGTCTATCTCATTGTTCTGCCTTTCTTCCTTGTCATTGCATTTTTTTCAGTATCAGCTTGTGGAGCGGCCTGAGAGGAGGAAGAGAGGAGGCAAAGCGCCCGAATAAGGTGGCCAAGGAGGAGGTGAGGCGAAGTGTTTTAACAAGATGGTTCGCTGCTCACTAGGAGAGTTCAAGACGTGTGTGAAAATGCTACAAGCTAGGCACAAGACGAGGGTTATCAAGGTTGGTTTTGGTTGTGTGTTTGACTTGAAGGTTGATTCCAACATTTCTCGTCCTTTGATGGGCAACATATACACAAGGATCGACCCTACAACCATGATTCTGGACATGGGTGAGGCGAACAAGGTTCTACGTATTACAAGTGATGCTATTCACCATCTGTTTGGATTCCCTCAAGGTAGTTGTACCCCTCCTCGACCCTCGAATGATGGGTTTGATGATGCTATTATGAGGCTGAAGGGCAAGCTTGGGTACGCTAGGAGTGGCGACATCAAGACAAAGGATCTGCGGAATATCCTCGCGAAACTTGTGAAGGATGAGACGAAGGATGATCTTGCTCTGTAGGTGTTTTACCTAATTGTTTTCATGAAGGTGGTTATCCCTGGAACGTCTACATGTGTGTCCAGGGATGCAGCAATGGCTGAGAATCTTGTGTTTGAGGATATGGAAGATATGGACTACTGCCAGTTGGTTGTTGACGATATTCGGAGTGTTGTTGTTAGGTATCAGCAAGGTACTAGCAGAGGAAAAGTTGTCACAGGTTGTGCCATCGCGCCGCTTCTTAAGTATCTGGACTGCCTTATCATTGGCAAGACGCCTAATATTGACTTGAGGACCCCTCACATCAATTCCATGGATCAGGTCAAGCTTCTTGAGCTTGCTGCGGCTGACTTGGTCAAGAAGGGTGATGATGACCCAGCCAACTAGGTGTTTGGGCGACTGCGTGTGAGTGCTTATACGCATCATTATTTCCTATGTAGTTTAACTTGAACTTATGGTACTGTCTTCTATATTTTTGTTCCCATTTCCTTCGTTTGTTTTCTGATGCGTTGACTTTTGTTTTTGTATGCAGTGGAAGACATAGGCTGAGGTTGTGTTCTTTAGGGTTATCAAACGTCCTGTTCTAACTATGCCTCGTGTCGCCGGCCTAGGTAGTGGAACTTCCCTAAGATTTGAATTCTCCCGGGATGTTAATACTAGTGCCCCCTGTAGATCCAGGAGGTTCTTCTGCCCGTGTGAGTGCTGCAGGTGGCGTGTCTTCCGAGAATTTGTTTGAAGCTGCCAATGTTTCCCTGGTTAGGATTGACGGTCTTCTTGAAACCGTTTGTGGGGAGTTGGCCCGTGTTCCTTCAACTATTGAGCGTCTTAGTCGCGTTGATGGGATTCTTCCTCCCAGACATGGATTTGATGCTGAGTCTTCGAAGGAGGTCTTGTCAATTGAATCTAAATTTCTTGAAGAGCTTCGTCAGAGCACTTCCCACTTGCGGACTAGCTTTGGGATGTTCAAGGAAATGCATGATGCTCGTTGCAAGCCTTTTGAAGATGAGGCAAGTGTTGTTGCAAGACAGATTCAGAGGAAGGATTCTGTTTGTTTGGGTCGTGAAGGAGGCCATGTGGAGCATACCAAAGAGGTAAACTGATTCTGTTCATTGTTAGCTTTCAATTATTACTGTTTTTAGTCATAGGTGACCCTTATTGATTTCATGTGTCGTAAACTTTTAGTTTTTAGTACTAGTGTTTCCTAGTTGACCTTCTCTGTTTATAGCACCTGAACTTCATGGGCTACAGCACCCGAACTTCATGGGCTACAACACCTGAACTTCTATGACTTAGATGACTGGCCCTTTTTGTTCCCTTTTGTATTTAGAGTAGTTTGATATCTGACCTGCTGTGTTTACTGTACTTGGACTTCCATTATGTGTCAGTTGTCATAGCTGACCTTCTCTGATTATGTAATGTGAACTTCTGCTGATTAGGTATTTGTTTTCTACATGGTTGTTTTGTAGGCTGTTGATGATGGTGCTAGGGTTGAGGAGGATGTTTTACCTGTGCATGAAGCTGCCCCTGTGCATGAACCTGCTCCTGCTAGTGATGTATTAGTTGATGAGGTTCATGGCAGTGAAAATAAGGTACCATTTTTCTTGTCCATTTGTCTCATTTTTTATTTTACTTGTTTGTGCATTTTATCACTATGTGGCCCTTTGTAATGACTTTTTGTTCTTGTCGCATAATGATGATGCTAGTGTTCCTCCAGAGAATGTTGCAGACAAGTCCGTGTCAAGTACCGACTGCTCCGACGGGGTGGACCCGACTGAACCTCAGTCGTCCATTGGCGCTGAGGTTTCTGGTGCTGAGCAGGGCAAGACAGCTGAGGTTAATGATGCTGAGCAAGGCAAGACAGTTGGAGATATCATTTTGGAGAAAGATCCCGTCGGGGCTGCTGTTGAGACTGGTGGTAGTGCTGCTGCAAGCCCAGAGAAGTCTCCTGCAGCAGAGCCATCAGTTGATGTTGATGCTGTTCAAACACAACCAACAATTTTTGTTGTTTTAGATTTTCTAGCTGCTCCAACTGCTGACGGTGACCTTCCCGATGACGCTGCAATGTCTACTAGAGATGACGATGAAGAGACTGAAAGCAATAGCTATGGAGAGGAGGTTGATCATTCTAGTGCTGCCACTGGTCTAGGTAAGAATCCATAAAGACAGGAGCATGCTTCTCTCATCTTTCCCCATCCCCGTCCCTTTTGTTGTTTGTTTTTGTCCATGATATCCCTGTGAACTGCCTGTGTGGTGCAAGTTGAATTTCTGGTTTAATGCTTTGTCGTGTGGGTTGTAAATAAAGTTAAGTGAACATGTTTTCTATGTGGGGGGAAGGTTTGTAATGCATGTGTTGTGATGTCTTCTGGTGTAGCACCTGAGATGTGCTTTGTGTTTGAATGTTGCTATTGATTGAAACTGTCGTGAATCTATGTGCTTGAATGTTGCTCTTAATTTCTATTTCTTTTGCTGAGCATATAATGACCTTGATGTCATCCTAAAGAAGGTTGATGACTTTTATTTCAGTGTAACTAGACTTAAGAATGATCGTTCCAAGAGGTGAGTGCAGGTGGTCAATATTTTACATCCATCTACCCCTTGTGAACTGCCTATGGTTTCATACCTGAACTTCTTTACTCTGTGTTGTTGAACTTCTAATTTTTACTTCTTTGGTGTTGAACTTCTGTCCTTTTGAACCGCCCGTTGTGATGTAGCTGAACTTCCTGAGTTCCTGATGCTGCACTTCTTTTACTTTCTATTGCTTTTGTTTTAGATCAACGATTATGTTCCAAAATAATGAGTGTGAAGCTTCTGTTGAGGATGTCGCAATATCTTTTGCTGCTCGCGGAATGCTTCGATCTAATGTGGTTGAGGTACCACTCTACTGTCTACGTGCGAAGTACCAGGGGTCGGATAAACTCATCCTGCCATATTGGGTTTGTGTAAGTCAACCATATAGTTCTTTCTTTTCTGTATTGTTCCTTATAATTTTAGTTAAAACTTGTTTGCCTCATTTTTCTATTTTCATATGTTGGTTTTGTCTGCATTATTATAGGACAAGATTTTCAGAGGTCAATTGGATTCCCGTGTGAGGAAGTACTTCTTGGTGACTAGTCCAGATAGCATGGATGCACATGATTGTGTAGGCAATATCTTTGTTCTTTGCCTCTGTATTAGTTTTGCACCGCGATCCACTGTGTTAATATTGTTTTATTTTTCTTTGTACCGTTTGATATTAATTCTTAGTTTTTAATGGTTCGTGTGTTTATGTTGCTTCAGGTTGTTTTCCCCACTTTTGACCCGCTTGAAATTCCTGCTTCCATGGCCGGAGTTGGTCATTGGGTTTCGATATTTCTTGACCTGAAGAATTCAAGGTTCCAGCTTCTCGACTCTTAGTATGGACCAGATGATGACTGTGCGGTATGCCTGTTCCGGCGGATGACTGATAACATCAAGAAGCTTTGGAAAGATGCCAGCAACGACAGGGAGACACCCTTCAGTCCTCTTTCTATCGACCATTTCCCTTTGTATTGGATTGATGTGCCCCAGCAGACTAACAAGTATGAGTTCCACTTTTCTCTTTATCACTTCTGTTTAACTATAGTTGTACTTAAGCTGCGACATCTTTTATTCGTTGGCTTTCTTTTTTGTTCTAACACCATTCTTTTTTTTGTTTGATGGCAGTATCGATTGTGGATTCTTCATGCTTACGAATGTTAATTCATATCATGATGGGGTTCTTGCAAATTATTACCATGAAAATATCACGGATATCAGGAAGATGTGGCTGTACTCGATCGCTTCTTCCAACCTGTTTGAGACAGACTTCCAAGCTTTGTTTGGCTACTACACATGTAAGTCTTGGAACTTGGACTACTTACTTGTACTGCATCTTTTATTCTACATGAACTTCATTCTTTCTTGAACTTGAACTTCTGCTTTGAGATCTGGCTAGGCTGCTGGTTTCAGATGGAGAGGAGCATTTCTTGTACATGAAATTCATTTTTTATGTTTTCTAATTTTGCTTATGTGCTTTGTTTCAGTAATTTTTTCCTTTCATTGCTTACTTTGACACGAGCATTTCTTCTACTAGAACTAGAACTTCAGAGATGATGCCTTTCTATGCTTTTGTTAGCTGTAGTTGAATGTTTTCCAGTTCATCAGTTTTATCTTGAACTGTGCCTTTTGGTTGTGCCTGAACTTCGTTTAGATCAACTTGAGTAGTAACCATGTCATCTATATTAGTTGGGTTGCACATTGTGCTGTACCTAAACTTTATTTGTATTTAATCGTCTTTTTTCTCTTGCTTTTTTTTGCAGTGGAGCTATTGGACTTGACCGATTACCACTACTCATTCCTCGGGTCACAAGAATACTAGCCTAGGGAGGAATTGATGAGTACATCTCCGATAGATGATGATAGACCTCGTACCCTTATTCCTTCCAAGTTGGGGAAGAAGTCTGGTGGTATTCGTGGTACTCCAAAAAAACCTTGCTCCAGGAAGGTTGGTGCAGTCGAAGTAGCCAAAGCAGAAGTGATTTCGTCCGATGATGATTTTGAGAAGATTGCTTACCCTGAAGAATGGTAAAGCTGCTGCCCGTACTATTGCTGGGAGAGGTGGGAAGAATGCTGTCATCACCAGGAGGAAACCGACAGTTGAGTCTGGCAACATAACTTCCTCCAAGAGAGCATCAAGCTTGCCTTTAAAGTGGCATTCTGCTGTCGCTCCCCTAAAAAAATACAGTTACCCTCATCTATCCGAGGCCCAGAAGTTGAAATAGTATGTGCTTAGTGAAGACGGTCTGGAGAAGTATTCAGAGTGAGTTTTCTTCTTCTTAACTTTGTTGCTGCCAGAGATGCTAGTTTGTGTCTGAACTTCTATTGTTGTAGTATGTGGACTTCTGTTCATTTCTCCCTTGCCTTGGAGTTATATTGTCTGAACTTCTATTGTTATATTGTCTGAACTACTGTCGTTATAGTATCTGAACTTCTGTTCATCCCTCCTTGCCTTTGAGTTATAGTGTCTGAACTTCTGTTTGCTGTTGTATCTAAACTTCTAATATTTTTTTCCATCCTTTTAAATCTGCAGCACAAGCTACTGCATGTTTACCATCCCTGGGAATGTGATTGACCTCACAGGACAAGTCCTTTATACCCTTTTCAGTGAAGGGCAGCAGATGGAAGGAGACGTAATGGATTATCTCATAAATTTGTGGAAGGATAAGCCAGGGACCTCTAAGATATTCTCTTCTGCTGACAGGGTTGTACTTAGTCCCTACTTCATATAGGTTTTAGTTCTTTTGCACCCATATCTCCATTTTTTGCTCTAGTTTTGGTGTAGTGGCGTCTGGGAGGTGTTTTAATTGTGTTTTTGTGAATGCACAGTACTGCCTGGAGTATGATTTTTTTGGTGCAACAGTTCCAAAGTTCGATGTAAAAAAATCTGCTGGTCTCCTCCCAATGTTTGTTCGCAAGGAAGAAGACCTTCTTAACGCAAAGCTGGTTAGGTTTTCATAACTCTTGCTTTTTTTCAATTTTATGTACATCCTTTTGCTGAGTTTGTCAAGAAGTTTTTGTTCATCCCGTTTCTTCAATACATATGCTTTATACTTTGTGTTCACCGTTTCTTTCATTCTTGGCAAGTTTTTTTCATACTATTCAAGCCAATTGACCCAATGGCGCACTACAGTGTGTATGTGGTGAATAGATATCGTGGGAGCATTGACATCCTTGATTCACTTCCTTACGCTAATATGGAAACGTCATGAACAAGTTTCCACGGAGACTGCCAAAATATTGTGAGTGTTTCTTAGCCTCAACCTCGTTTCATATTCTCTTATTTGACACAAAGTTTATTATGCCTTCTGTTGACAAAATATGTTTCTGCCTCTATTGTGGTAATACTGCTTGAACTGACTATCATTAGACAGTTGAACTTCTGCTATTTATTTAGCTGGATCTTATGCAAGTGTTTCTTTTTTATGTACCTGAACTTACTATTTTGGTTAAAATGTTTTTGACTTCATTTTATTTTGTTATTTCTGGCAGATCAAGAGAATTGTTGGGTTCTCGAGGAGGTGTACGGCAAGGCTGCATACAAAGCAAGCAAGCAGCCTAACTAGGTGACTATTGCAAAGAGGCCGACTTTTATCGATGTTCCAAAGCAGAAGAATAATGATTGTGGTTTCTTTGCCGTGAAGTTCTGCTCTTCATATGATGGCGATGAGCTTGTTGAAGATTTTGGTGATGTGGAAGTATGTTTTGTCCTTGTTCTTGTCTCATCATCCTTTCATTTTTCTTGTGTGTTTTTGCTGAGACGCTCCTGCTATGGTTTTAGTTATCCGTTACTAAACCATCGCTTCATTTTCTTTATTTGCAGGCTGCTGCAGATGACTGGAAGGCTGAGTTCATGCACACTCTAATGTTTAGTGAGAAGAATGAAGTCATGCGTGCAGAGCTCCCTAAAGAGATCCAGTCCATTGGCCCGTGAATTCGAAGCATTAGTTTCATTGTAGATTTGATTTCGTAGAGATTTTTAGGTTTGATAATGATTGGAACGATTCCGTAAAGATTTGGTTGTAAGAATGTTTTTGTGATTTGTGTATCTATAGCTGCAGCACTATTACTTATGATATTATGGACAATTGTATTTGGTGTGAAGAATGATTTGGCTTGTGAATTTCAATGTACTGCATCGTTTTCAGTATCCACGTGTTGCATGTTTTTGCCCCAATACATGTACCTGAACTTCTCCCTCGGCTATGGTTGAACTGCTTTTTTTGTGTTGTTTAATTTTGGGCCCCAACATATGATCGTAGACTTGAAATTATGCTTTGAGATGTGGCTGGGCTGCTGGTTTCAGATAGAGAGGATATTTTGTGTTGTGTATTGTACTGGTATTTTTTAACACAACCAGTATGTAGCCTTTTGCATATAATCTATATTTGTTTTCTTTGTGTTTTTTCAAGTGCGAATGGATTTCAGCTGTAACTTTGTGCAAAAACATTCTCATACACTCCTTGACATTTCTTTATCTTTTGTCGGCATTGTACATGAACTTCTGCATGTATCCAATCAGAACTTCACATTTGAACGCGTTGTCTTAGGCTTGCTAACCTTAGTTCATACGGCGAAACTTTATTTTTAAGCATATTTTTTCCTACATTGATTTTATATACCAGAACTTCTTCTATAAGCTCACCTAAACTTCAAACTATATGACTATTTGTTGGTTGCTCTTTTATGGAATACAACACTAGCACCTCCTGCCATAATATACCAGAACTTCCACTTTAATCTTACTTGAACTTCATAGTCTATATTTTTCATTTGTGTTCTTGCTTGCAATTTGCATGGAATACATCACCAGCACAACACTTCCTCTCATAATATACCAGGACTTCTGCAATAATATTACTTGAACTTCACAATGTATATATTTAATTTTATTACTGCTTGCTCTTTCATGCAATACATCACAAGCACCTCCTCTCATACTATACCAGGACTTCTGCAGTAAGCTTACTTGAACTTCTAGTGCGTAATTTCTGTGAAACTTCAACAATAGAAGTTCAAGTAAGCTTCTCCTAAAATACTATTTCAAAAGTGGAATAACATTATGCACATTGACATGACATAAGTTTGCTTTGTTTAATTGACCTAGTCTAACTATTCATGAGCCTTGCACTCCTCCTAGGCTTTGGTGGTAGTGGTTTTTGCTTGACATGTACCTCTTGCTCTTCATCCTCATCTTTCTCTTCCTATTCATTGTCCTCTTCCTCTTCATTGTCCTCTTCCTCTTCGTCTTCCTCTTCCTCTTCCTCTTCGTCTTCCTCTTCTTCGATGGTGTCTTCATCTTCGTCTTCCTCTTCATCTTCCACAACTATCTTGTTGCTGGCTCTAGGTTTTGCTTTCTGTTTCTTCTCTAGCTTTTTGTTTGTATTTTCAGCATGTGCGTGCTTCGGGCATGTTCTTGCATTATGTGGTTCATACTCCTTGCATATGCTACAAAGTCTGGTGCTTGATTTTTGTGGGTGTGGTCCCTTCTTTTGTTCTATAACTTTGGGCTGTTGTTTTTGAACTTTGGGTTGCTTGACCTCCTTGGCATTGTTTCTTTCCAAGAGTGTTGGATAGGTCAGCTTCTTGTGTCCCACAACCTGGTTGCACACACTACATTTCCTGTGTCCAAGTGGCACTCCGTTCTCATCGAGCACGACGACTCTTCCTGCAGGTGGTGCCTTTATTTGAGCTCTCTTGTCACTTTTCTTTGCTGCAGAAATTTTCTTCCTACCCTTTGTTTCAGAATACATCGGCAGTTTCATTGTCTCTTGCTGTCGCTGCTCCATTGATTGGCCAACACCCTGCTTGCATTGGTTGGCTTCAGCAGCGGCGTTGAGCATTTTAGCTGCATAATAATGAAGGTCATCTTCAATTTCAGCGTCCTCTTCAGCCATCCTTTTGTCCGCATCCGCTTGATTTGCTGAATGTATTGCATCAAGCTCTTCCACGAGACTCTTGAGAACATAGTAGGCTCTGTCATATTGCTGGTCACATCTCATCGCTTTCTTGTTAACCATCAAATTTAGCTGCAGCAAGATGTCTTGCTTCGATAGTCTTGAGATGCCATCCGATGCAGTTGTGTTGTAGTCCCTTGTATCAAAGGTTGGTTGTGATTTTTCAGTCTTTGTGTACCATTTGAGGATATACTTGTTTGGAAATTTGTCAGGCTTCAGGTAGTCCAGTATGTTCATGATGTGAAGGTAGAACAGACCTACATTTTGTGTTGAATGCAGAATACATAGTTTGTGAGCCAGCAATGAGTTTCATATATTTTGATATGATACTACTAGTTTAGCTATTTAATGAGTTTGTTTTTCCGCTCACCTGTGTGTGTCCAGAGCTTGCATTCACACTCGTATATTTCATTCTCTAGGTCAGCTACAACCTGGAATTTATGCTTTGACCAGGAAAATCTTTCTTCATCGTCATGGCCAGGCTTGTTGTGGTAGTACAAAGGTACTTAGTGTGCTCTGCTGTACGTTTTGCGCGAAATAGCACGGCTTTTCTCATCCTATTCCTCATCTCGGTGTACACGCCTCTCGTGTACTTGATAGACATGTCTTCCTCGTAGCCATTAGTTGTTTTTGTCACAGGATTGGTCTGCACATGTCAAAAAGTAAGATATTAGTCGAAGCAGAGTCATGGGTTTCATTTTTATAAATTCAAAGTGCACATGTTGAAGGAAAACATAACATGATGGGGGTGTTTTTTTGTCATCATACCATACTGGTCATTGTTTGCTCGTTCTCCTTCTGCATCCGAGTTTGTATGCAAGCATTTACCCGCCAAGAAACTTGTGTAGGTTCTGGGTCCCCTTGACAAACCCTTTCTTGAGCACGTGGTTCATGCTCCCACTTCATTGTGTGGAAGTCATTCTAGCACAAAATGTTCTTGTAATATGCTGAAATCCACATATTCCTATCACTCCGCAACTGCATCATCATCTGGTCGTTCTCCAGGTTTTACTTGTGTACGAGTTCAGCCCAGGCATCTTCAAACTCCGTTGGCATCAGTGGCCAGTTTAATATAGTTGTGAACTCCTCTTTGAATGTTTTATACTTTTTGTACAGCAACGCGAGGTATTCCTGTACTTCTTCATGATGTGCCAACGGCATAGCTTGTGAACGGTGTTTGGAAATGATTGTGGTATAGCTTTCGCCATCGATGGGCACTGGTCTGCATGAATTAAAAAAATAAACTTTCTTCTTTTTTTCACTGATGGTGAACTTATGTTGTACAAGTACTTGAACTTCACATCTAGCAGTATGGCTATCTAAGAATGTCACATGTATTTTTTCTTACAATAGTGTTGCTGAACTTCTCTGGTACCAGTGTCGATGTCAAAATCGGCGGATCTCGGGTAGGGGGTCCCGAACAATGCGTCTAAGGTGGATGGTAACAGGAAGCGGGGGACACAATGTTTACCCAGGTTCGGGCCCTCTCGATGGAGGTAATACCCTACTTCCTGCTTGATTGATCTTGATGATATGACTACTACAAGAGTTGATCTACCACAAGATTGGAGAGGCTAAACCCTAGAAGCTAGCCTATGGTATGATTGTTGTTGTCCTACGGACTAAACCCTTCGGTTTATATAGACACCAGAGGGAGCTAGGGTTACATAGAGTCGGTTACAAGGGAGGAGATCTACATATCCGAATTCCCAAGCTTGCCTTCCACGCAAAGGAGAGTCCCATCCGGAAACGAGACGAAGTCTTCAATCTTGTATCTTCATAGTCCAACAGTCCGGCCAAAGTATATAGTCCGGCTGTCCGAGGACCCCCTAATCCAGGACTCCCTCAGTAGCCCCTGAACCAGGCTTGAATGATGACGATTCCGGCGCGCAGGTTGTCTTCGGCATTGCAAGGCGGGTTCCTCCTACGAATACTCCATAGAAGATTTTGAACACAAGGATAGTGTCCGGCCCTGCAAAACAAATTCCACATACCACCGTAGAGAGTATAATATTTCCACAAATCTAATCTGCTAACAATTTTTCATAACGTGACATCACGCCATGGCCCTGGTTATTATTCGAACCGTTTTTCTCAACCAGCTACTGCAAACATTGCGAGGTGGTTTTCTTGGCACGTCTTGTCGAAGCAGAGATCGTGTCCCCTTATCTCGGGATCCTCATTAATACGGGTGTGGGTAACCCAACCGCACTATCAATCACGATGCTTGGGGAATAAGCGAGTTTTACCAGGCAAGTGGGGAGGCACGCAGTTTCTACCGCGCTTATAAAGGGATAAGGACTCCTCCTTTTTTACCCACGCCTTCTTCTTCCCTTCCCATACATTCTCGCGCACTCGAGCTCCAGTGCCCAAGTTCGCATCTTCTCCGCAAAAACACTCCGAACATGTCCGGAGCGGGAGGCAAGTGGATGGCCTCCTCCGCTACGGAGGAGAACATCACGAAGCTCCGGGAAGCCGGATACCTGGCCGCAGATATCGCGCACCGGCTCCCAGGTGCGGGGCAGATCGTTCCTACCCCTGAGCCCCATGAAAGGGATGTATTCCTTACCCATTTCATCCACGGGCTGGGATTTCCCCTCCACCCATTTGTTCGCGGGCTCATGTTCTACTACGGGCTAGAATTCCATGATCTGGCCCCCAATTTCATCCTCAACATCTCGGTGTTTATCGTCGTGTGCGAGGCCTTCCTCCGCATCAAGCCCCACTTCGGCCTGTTGCTGAAGACCTTCAATGTTAAACTGAAGGTGGTGGTCGGCCAGCAAGCGGAGTGCGGAGGCTCCATGGTGGGCAAAATGCTCAATGTCACCTAGCTCGAAGGCTCCTATGTGGAGACCATAAAGGGGTGGCAATTGGGGTGGTTCTACATCACCGAGCCGCGTGACAACAACTGGGCGGCGATCCCAGAATTCCGATCTGGCATTCCCATGCGGCTCACCTCCTGGAAAGAGAAGGGCTTATCTTGGGGTTCATCGATGGAGCTGATCGAACTCCAGAACTGTGTTAAAAACATGATAAGCAAGAAAATCAAGCTTGTCAACGTGGTCCAGGTCATGCTCTTCCGTTGGATCCTCCCGTGTCAAAGACATGCATTCAATATGTGGGAGTTTGACTCGGCAAGGCACCAGACGCTGCAAGAGCTCTTCGACACGACGCACTAGGACATCTGGAGGGTGTTATTCAATTCTGCCAATGTACCTCCTTCTCTTACTGAGGACCGTGGACTCAACGCAAAGCGCCCTGCTAATCCGGTAAGCTCCTTATATCTCATAAGCCGTTTCTTTCCCGAGTATAACTATGTGAGGGATCTGAACCTCCACATTATTTGACAGGAATGGGTCGTGACAGCGGAGCGGATTGATTATCCGGCACCACTGCCCGAAGATCCAGCAAGTACTCTCCTGACAGAGATGCTGGTTCTGGCACCCTATGAGGCGCCGGAAAAGAAGGCTAAGAAGAAGGCCGCGGGGACCAGGAAAGGTCTTCGGCACAAGGTTGTATCGGAATTGTCATCTGATAACACCGAGACGCCTTCCTCCCCCGAAGACGAGGAGGAGGAAGAGGAAAATTCTCCCCATCCAGCCGGGGGAGATAAGAAAAGGAAGGCCACCCCATCCGGGGAGGCCGAAGGGTCCAAGAAGGGAAAAGCCCTCCTTCCGGACCGCTCCACCACGGCCGCGTTCAACCACGAGGAGTGGTTGCCCTGGGACAAGCCCCTGGTGAAGTCGTAAGTATCTGGATACCATAACAGTTTTGGTATATTTTGTTTTATTGTTTCTTATCATGCCGAACATGATCATGCAGCCCACCCAAGGACCATCTCGACGTATCCTCTTCGAATGGGTCTCTGGGCCTATCGGAGATGAACTATGATTTGCTCCCGACCGCCTCCTCCCCCCGCCCTACGGACAACGCCGAGGTGTTGTCCCGAAGGGCACCAAGCCAAGGGAAGGTAGTTCTGGGGGTGCCCCAAGGCGACCTCCCATACGGCGGGCACATGGGAGGAAAGGCTCCCATGGGCCCTAATGACGCGGGCAGGAAGTCCGGCCCCGGGCCGAATACTACACCGGAACCTCCCGTGGTTCCGGACTCTGTCGGGCGACCCCTCACTAAGGGGGGCGAGCCGTCTGTCCCGATGGCCTCTGTCCATCCAGAGGCACCGGACAAGTTGCTAGAACCGCTTCGCGGCGCTTCCATTGACGAAGAGCACCGCACTGTCATGAGTAAGGTGGTAGAGAAGGTTCAGTCTGCTAAAAGCGGACTGACTGAAGCCTGTGCCAGCCTCCTAATAGGCTTTGAGGTAATTAATCAATTTATAAGAAAATGTTATAGCATAGACAGTAGCCCATAATGCTCTGTTTGGCGTTCGCAAAGAAAGGTTGAACAAAGGATCAAATAATAATCACAGGAGTCTAATCAGAATGTGTCTTATGTGAATAAGCAGGCTTCGCTGCTGGCCGCTGGCGCTCGCACTGCGGAGGTCTCCGCACTGAAGTGGGACCTTAAGCGGCCCGAAAAAGAGCTCAGCCTTACCAAGAGGCAGCCCGAAGAGAACAAAGGTAAGTAATACCCGTCCGTATATTGATAAGGAATAAAAAAGAATGTGGTTGTTAAGTCATAGGATCATCATGAATTTTGCTAGGGGCCACGACCGAAGTGGCAGCCCTGAAGGAGGCACTGTCCGAGGCCGAAGACAAAGTGGCCAAGGAGCGCACCGAGCGCGAGAAGCAAGATGCTCGAGTCGGTGAGTTGCAGCAAGAGCTCCAGGATTTCGTCAAATAATACGAGTCCTTGGAGCGTGACTCTAAGACGCAAGGGTCTGAGCTTGCGAAGGCCCTTGAGAATGCAAAAAATGCCAAGGCCGAAGCCCACAAGGCCCTCCAGGAGCTTCAGGCGGTCCGGAAGATAGCGGTGGGTAAGGAATTCATTATGCAAAGCAAGTATGTGAAGGAAACTTTCCTTTTACTTACCCGAGATCGGAGCTCTCTAGGACCGTTCGCGGATCTTCCTCGCAGTGCGTCCGGTGCAGCGGAATTTTACCGGGCCAAGGAAGGGAGCTCGACGGAGAAGTTGTTCTCGACTCAGCATAATGGGACCGAACATTTGATGCCCTTGAGCGACCAGTTGAAGCAATTGGTCGAGTTCCACAAGGCGGCCGAACAGGCCATGAAGGGCCTCATAGTCCGGATGTGGCCTGGTGAGCCCCTGCCTGGCAGCTACTTCGGCCTGGTGAGGCGGCTTGTGAATGCCTGCCCACGGCTTGAAGTCATAAAGTGGTCCGTCTGCATTGAGGGTGCGTGCAGGGCTTTTGCCCGAGCAAAAGTGCACTGGGCGAAGATGGACCCCGAGAAGCTGGTGAAGGAGGGGCCGCCGGAGGGCAAGGAGCATCACCGCCCCGAAAAGTATTATGGCAGTGTCCTGAAGGGTGCCCGCCTTGTGGTGGAGGAATGTTCTAAGGATATAATATTTGAATGAATGTACTCATGTGATCTTGTAATATGAAAACGAGTTCATCTGCGTTGTATAACGCTTGTTGATTTAAAATATTACCTTCTGTGCGGCCGTTTATAAAATTTGAGAGTTGGCTAGCCGTCAGCTTCTGCCCCCACGTAGCTAGTACTGAGGTGTTCGGGATAAATCTGATCACTCTTTATCCCAGTTTTGGGTCCTTCGAAGGAGGTGTTCATCACGACGAACCAGGCAATCAGACTATAAAGCTTTATCAATCTCACTTAGCCATAGAAGTCTACAATTTTAAATTTTGGCGAAGCCCCTAGTATTCGGAAGGCCAAACTTGGGGTGCTATGAACGCCTAAATCGGACAAGGCGGACTCCTCGCTTGAAGAGGAAAAAATCTTTAGGGATTTGGGACCTCTCGAACAGCGACCAGCTCTCACCGCATCATGACAGTCAGTTTTCGTCTTTCTCTACTGAGGTGCTCATCCGGAAGAATCGGGACACAATCACAGTAGTTCTCCCAGTGCTACCTTAGCCGATATAGCGGAATGTAAGGCACCAAAACATGGGAGCCGGGCAAACCCAACTATTGACCCAAGACATGATTCGGAGCTGATGCATATAATTCTATAAGTTCGGGGTGCCGCACTGTCGAAAGTGTTCGGACTTTTCTTGCCGTGTTATGGGGTACACTGAAGCCCCTGGCATACTAAACGTACCAGAATGTACGGGGCAACTTGTCATGAATAGACAAACAAGAAAAAAGAAGAAGATGAAGAAATGTAATAATAAGCTGACGATGTGCATTGTTATTTATAGGATACGTCAAAGCGTATGTGTATAAGTAGTACAACAAGAAAAAATAGCACTATCTGATATGTCTGATCCAAGGGCGAGCTGCGTGCGTGTATGTAAAACATGTATAACGATCGGTATGAGAGACCACCTGGGTATTCCCTTGTACGTCAAAGCTTCTTGCTCCCTTAGTGCTTCCCTCCCGTGATGGGTCCGATAATCTAGCTATCAGAGAGGGCCTCCAGAGAATAGGGTCCTCAAAGGAAGAAAATGATAAAGATATACTAGTCCTGAGGCGGTTGAACCGCATTGTGGGACGTGCCATAGCCGTGCCTCCGCCTATACCCATGGTATCTTTAGTGTGTAGTTATGTACGCGTGGCGCAAATTTCGTTGCTTGACTGGGACTAAGACGGAGGCCGAATTGCTAAGAGAGCTCTAAATGCACCTGGTGATTCTGTTGTATGTTATTTCGGACTCGCTTGAATGTGTCTGTGGACCTTGTCGCCGAATTGGCGGTTTGCCTCAAAAGGCTTCTTTGCACTTCTGCTGCAAGGGCCGCAGTGTGCTCCTCCGTGCGGAGCGAGCGTTCTGTGTTTCTGTTAACTGTTATAACCCCGCGAGGTCCTAGCATTTTGAGCTTGAGGTATGCATAATGCGGTACCGCATTGAATCTAGCGAATGCGGTTCGTCCGAGTAGTGCGTGCTAGCCACTGCGGAAGGGGACGATATCGAAGATTAAATCTTCGCTTCGGAAGTTATCCGGAGATCCGAAGACCACTTCCAGTGTGATTGAGCCTGTGCAACAAGCCTCTACACCTGGTATGACACCTTTGAAGGTGGTTTTTTGTGGGTTTGATCCTCAAGGGGTCTATACCTATTTTGCGCACCGTATCCTGATAAAGCAGGTTCAGGCTGCCGCCACCGTCCATAAGGACTCGAGTGAGGTGGAATCCGTCAATGATAGTATCAAGGACCAATGCAGCAGAACCGCCATGATGGATACTAGTGGGGTGGTCCCTGCGATCAAAAGTGATCGGACAAGAAGACCATGGGTTGAACTTTGGGGCGACTAGCTCCATCGCGTAGACGTCCCTGAGTGCACGCTTCCGTTCCCGCTTGGGGATATGGGTTGCGTATATCATGTTCACCGCTTTCACTTGGGGAGGAAATTTCTTCTGTCCTCCTGTGTTCGGCGGCCAGGGCTCCTCCTCGTCGTTGCTATGCAGCCCCTTTTCCTTACTTTCGGCATTCAACTTGCCGACCTGTTTGAACACCCAGCATTCTCTGTTGGTGTGGTTGACTGGCTTATCGGGGGTGCCGTGAATTTGACATGAGTAGTCAAGTATGCGGTCCAAACTGGACAGGCCCGGATTGTTTCTTTTGAACGACTTTTTCCACTAACCGGATTTAGAGCCACTAAATACGGCATTGACTGTCGTGTCTTTGGCGTTATCGCCGTTGTTGCGGTGCTTGTATCTATTGCGACATGGCTTGCCGTTGCTGTCTCTGGCCTCCGATGTGCCAGGGTTGCTTGCTGTGTTATTGCTTTTTCTTCAGGCTTTTTGCTGTGGCAATGAGCCGGCGCTTGAAGCGCTCTTGTTCGACGGGATCCTCAGGCACGATAAATTCTTCATCACCGAGGCTCACCTTGTCTTCGGAGAGAGGCATGTAATTGTCATCCTCTGATTCTCCGTCTACTGCCTGTTCCTTGGGGCTGGCTTGCCCATCCTCCTGCTCAAAGCCTGGTTTGAAGGGATTGTCTTTGTCTTCGGCACTATTTGCAGCGTTATTGTCTCATGTGCCGGTATCGCTGTTTTTGCTATGGCGGGGCTTAGAGCGGCGCCGATGATGCCGGTTCATGGATTGCTTCTCGGGGGATTATCCTCCATTGCCTTATTGCCATCGCTTTCTTTGGGGGTGTCCACCATGTATATATCATACGATGAGGTGGCAGTCCAGCGCCCTGTGGGCGGTGGTTCCTGTTCGTCTCTCGCATCGTCGTCCATACCGTTGATGTCTTCGGAGTCGAAGTTGAGCATGTCAGTTAGGTAGTCGACAGTGGCTACTAAGTGGGTGGTGGGTGGGAAATGAATTTCTTCGCCGTCCGCTTCCCACTCGAGCCAGACATAGTTCGGCCAAGGGTCTCCTGACAAGGAGAGAGACCGTAATGAGTTTAGCACGTCACCTAGGGGTGAGTGCTGAAAGATATCCACGGAGGTGAACTCCATGATCGGTGCCCAATCAGATTGGATGGGCACGGTCGCGAGCGGTTCGGAGTCTGTGGCCGGGGACGAATCCAAGTGTCCGACAACACAGGTCTTGTAGGAGGTGAAGTCAGTATTAGGCTCTATCGCCGCTGAGTGTGCGGCCTCCGTGGAAGGGTCCATCCACCCGTCCTTGGACGGCGCGATTTGTTCCGAATTGAGGGCCAGAGTAGTTACAGGTGTGATCTCCCTAACACTGTCTGATGGCAGAGCTAAATCATGCTCATCATGATTGTGCGGCGTACCTGACATGGGTTCGAATCCGTCAAAGATCAAGTCTCCGCGGATGTCGGCAGTATAGTTCAAGCTTCCAAACCTGACCTGATGGCCAGGGGCGTAGCTCTCGATCTACTCCAGATGGCCGAGCGAGTTGTCCCGCAGTACGAAGCCGCCGAATACGAAGATCTGTCCGGGGAGGAAAACCTCACCCTGAATCACATCGTTGCCGATGATCGAAGGATCCATCAAGCCTTATGATGATGACACAGTGGAACTCTCAATGAAAGCACCAATGTCGGTGTCAAAACCGGCGGATCTTGCGTAGGGGGTCCTGAACTATGCGTCTAAGGTGGATGGTAACAGGAAGCGGGGGACACAATGTTTACCCAAGTTCGGGCCCTCTCGATGGAGGTAATACCCTAGTTCCTGCTTGATTGATCTTGATGATATGAGTATTACAAGAGTTGATCTACCACGAGATCGGGGAGGCTAAACCCTAGAAGCTAGCCTATGGTATGATTGTTGTTGTCCTACGGACTAAACCCTCCGGTTTATATAGACACCGGAGGGAGCTAGGGTTACACAGAGTCGGTTACAAGGGAGGAGATCTACATATCCGAATTGCGAAGCTTGCCTTCCACGCAAAGGAGAGTCCCATCCTGACACGGGATGAAGTCTTCAATCTTGTATCTTCATAGTCCAACAGTCCGGCCAAAGTATATAGTCCGGTTGTCCGAGGACCCCCTAATCCAGGACTCCCTCAACCAGTGCTTGAACTTCATAGGTAGCAGTAGGACTAACTAATAGTGTCACACTCAATTTTTTTCTTAAAGCAGTGTTGTTGAACTTCTGTGGTACTAGTGCTTGAACTTAACATAAATAACTATATTTTTCTGAACATGTTACATATATTTTTCTTACAGCTTTTGTCCTTGAACTTCTGTGATTCCTGTATTTGAACTTCACATTCATAACTATTTTTTTTTCTAAACATGTGACGGATAATTTTGCTTTCTTGTACTGTTAGTTGGACTTCTGTGCTAATAGTGGTTGAACTACTTGCTTTACATAATTTTTCAGATAAAACCAATGTACCCAATACAGACCCATAGACTGAAAAGATGATGAAACTTGAAGAGTTTTTTTAAATCACCTGTTAGAATGCAAGTCGGGTGCTTGTTGTTCATGCATCGTACAAATGGATCGAACAACCACTTGAATGAGTTTGCATCTTCATCTCTGATAAGGGCAACAACAAATATCGTTGACTGCAAGTGATGGTTTGTTCCAACAAACACTCCCAAAGGCATATGAAATCTGTTGGTCTTGTATGTTGTGTCAAATGTTACGCAATCGCCAAAGTCTTGATAGGCTTCTCGGCAGCTTGCATTGGACCAGAAAATCTTTTTAATTGACTTGTCCTTGTCTACTTGTATGTCATAGAAAAACTCATCATTGATTGCCTTCATGTCTTTGAAGAATGAAACAAGTTTCAATACATCATCCAAATCATCTTTCCTTGCATTTATGGCTTTCCTGCAAATTACATGCAAACATGCATTTGTTATTTTTGCTAGCAAAGGGTTGTGACCTAGGATGCTATGTGCATTGCAGTATGTCGATGTTTGAATACTTACTAGTTTAGTAGGTCTCGTCCGGTCATGCTTAGGAAGTAGCTTCCATCTTCATTTTCAGATAGCATGGGCATGATTGTTGTGTTTTGACATCATGGTACTGCAGGAGCTTTACATACTCCAAAATAGTGGGGTCATAATTCTTGTGTGAGGGCAAGAATACTAGGATGTCATCAGTTTGCATGAGTTGGTGATTATGATTGTACTCAATGTCCACTACGACGCATGTGTTATCCTCCTGCACCTTCACCCTCATTCTTGCATTGCAGCCTATCCTCTGCGATGTTTTGTTTCGCTTCCTGTTAGCCTATGAAACAGAAGATGTGTGTATCCCTTGCAATGTGCAAACAAAATACTTGTGGTTGTCATTCTCCCGTCTTCCTGATTCCAAAACCAGCGTGTTTGGCGTATCTATTATATAATTCCCTTGCTTTCTCTACATCTTGGAATCACATCTTTAGTCTTGGTATTAGATAATCCGGGAGATCCGGCATCTGCAGAAAAAGAGAAAATAATCCAAACGACATGTTAAAATGCAGTTTATGAACTTGTTATCCTAGAGGGAGCAGAAAATTTGCAGATAATACAAGATGCGTACATAAATATTTTTGGTTCACTTGCGTGCGTGTATGATCACAACTCCACTGGAGTCTACTGCTGTCCCTCTGGGATGGGGCACAGCGGAGTAATCATAGTAGGATGCAGGAGTGGATCACGAGGAGGAAGGAGGGATGAAGATGGCATCTCTCTTGTTTGCGTCCTTTTTGCTTGAGGTGGTTATGGAGGTATTGCGATCCTAGTCTTGGTTTGCTCTTTTGTTTTGTGAAGCAATCCATGTACATTATGTCCCGTACAATTCTGACTTGTAGCAGCAGCAGGATCCAACGGTTGTAGTGTGCAGAGCACTCTCCTTCGTGTGTTTGTTCCTGTTGGATTTGTCCTAGGATCCGGTTTAGTTGCTTCGCTTTGGCATTTATGAGGCACACCAGGATAACCTCCAGAGTTACACGCAAGAATTGAGCTAACCCCCTCCTCCATCGGCGTGCTTGGGAGTCTGCTGGTGGATACAAAGAATCCGCGAGGGATTTCCGGCGTCACCCAATTAGGTGGAGGCGCAAAGTTGTGCGGATAGGGCTGTGACCCAGCATCTTGGAAGTCTCCGTGTGTTTCGGCTATCATCCATTTTTTTGTCTGGAGCAAGTTGGTAATGCTGTTGGTGCATTTGAGGTGTGACCCATTGAGGGGGTGGTGCAACGCGTACAGGCTTAGGATTGTGTACTTGCCGCTGGGAACTTCTAAGCTTCTTCATGCGTCTCTCGTCTGGCTGACATAAATGAAAATTGTTTATTAGCACACAAGTTACATCTGCCTATACCTTTGTAACTGAACTGAGCATTATTCACAGCCTAAACTTCTATTATAAAAGTGGTGTTCGTGTACATATTTTCCCCCTTGGACAGGCATCACACTCTGAACTGAGCTGAGCATCTGCCAGTACTTTTGTACCTGAACTGAGCACCCTTTCACTGAAATGAACCTCTAATCCTGTTAATTCTACACTATTTGATTACTTATATGTACCTGATCTGAGCACTCTCCACAACCTGAACTTCTTGTTTTACAAAGGGGAAATACTATCTGCAGTTAAAAAACCTGAACCTTCATGAGTTTGAATGGTTGAACCACTAGTGCATACCAACCTGACCTTCATATGAGATCACATGCATGTTCTTTTTTCCTTTTATTTTTTTGCACAGAACCATATACATACCAACCTGAACTCTAGCACGCTTACTAGTTGAAATTCACATGGCTTTTCACATGTGAATGCAGGCATATTTTCTAGTGTTTGTAGCCTGGACTGATGCTCACACACTACCCGAAGTTCGCATGGCTGTACGGAGGCAGATTTTAAAAAAGCTTTTGTAGCCTAGACTGATGCTCACACACTACCTGAACTTCACATGGCTATAAGAAAATAACAAACAGAAGGAAAAGTTCAACCATACCCTGGCTAGAAGTTCGACTAACCTTTTTCTAGCAGCTGATAGGCCACCTTGAGAACAATTTGTCATGGAGGTAGGAGAGGAATTCCATGGCAATCCATGTCTTGCAGAGGGAGCGAAGTTCATCTGCACCAAGCAAGAAGGTCAGACAAGGCAAAATTTAAGAAGAAGGCAAAATTGGGAGGAAGTTCATGTACTGTTGCCGCTGAATTTGAGGGCGCAACCGATGCCGCCTCCATGGAGGAGTTGCTCTGTTGGTCGCGCCGTTCGCCGTAGCTTGCGTCGGGGCCGTCATCTGGCCTGCCAAGGCATCGGGTGGTGAATATGGAACGAGGATGCGGCTTCCTGAAGTCCATGGCGGCTTCACCGCGTCCAAGCAATGTGGGCTCCCTCGCGCTGGCGTCCGCCGTCGCTCACTCGCCCACGCCGGCGTCCGTCGTCGCTCGCTCGCCCACGTCGGTGGTTGGCCAGGAGCTGGAGATGGAGGGGGGAGGCAGCAGATCCAGTGAAGATCAGTGGCGAGGAGGGGGGCTGGGGTGGCTCGGGATCGAGGGGATCAGGTGGATCATGTCGAGGCATCTCGGATCAGGTGGGATCCTGTCGGGGCATCTCGGGTCGGGCCGGGCAGTTCAGGGAAGTTCATGAGAGTCCATCGGGCCCTATATAGGGCCTGCTGTGATCCAAATAACTATTCTAATCCTAGGATTAGAATAGTGCTGTCCAGGGTCACGCTATTCGTCACCCTGGGTGAGGAATAGTTATTCTTCACCCCCCTCTATTTTACCATCAATGCACCGTCATTTTACGTTCCGTAAGTTTTGTCTTATTTCCGACGCAAAAGAGACCGTAAGAAAATATATAATCGCCATAAAAAATATTTTATGTTGTGTAAAATTACAAACATGAAAACATAGTCTAAAATACACATAAACTGCAAATTTTCTTGTCTTATGACCTATATTTTTATTTTCTTATGTCAAATTTTACATAGTGAATCAATAGAAATGTAACTATTTGAATTTCAAACGTAATTTAATTCTGAAATGATCGTAAGATTACCTCGGGTGAAGAATAACTTATTCTGCACCTTGGATGATGAATAGTAACATTATATACATAAACACTATTCTGATCACGGGATCAGAATAATATTCTGATCACAACCTGACCTGCCCCGCTAGTAGTACGTTGAACTTCCCTGTGAACTAGGTTGAACTTACGCCAGCATTGCCCAAATGGGGCTTGTGATATACCGTTGGAAAGCTATGGACCCCAATATCATGATCCAACTTAAATTTTTGGCCAAATATAAGATGTTTAAGAGCAGTTTTGAAAACCGTTTTTTCTTCGCATAAAAAACGTGAATCGTATTTTCGATCGCATTTCTAAACCGTTCATCGGAATGGGGCGTATAATATGGCGTTGGAAAGCTGCTGCAAAACCTCTCCTTCCACATGTTGAAAGTTTTCTCTAATTCCCTGTGGTTAAAGAGTAATTTGAAAAAACGTAAAATTTTGTAAATCGAACAGCTGAGTTCGTTTTTTCGATGTCATTTCTAAACGGCTAATCCAATGGGGGCATATGATATGGCGTTGGAAAGCTTATGAAAATGCGCTACTTTTTCATCTTGGAAGTTTTTTTTCTAATTTTGAATGGTTTAAGAGTAATTTAGAAAATGGTCCAAGTCCTACCGAGTTCGTATTTTTGGGCTAATTTTTTAACCGTGCGTCCGAATGCAGCAAATGATATGGTGTTGGAAAGCTTGAACAAAGGCGAAACGTTTTGCTATGTATTGTTTCTCACAATTCTTTACGGTTTTAAGTCAGTTTCGAAAATGGCAAAAAACGTATTTTCGCCTTAATTTCTACAAACTTTATCGGAATTGGGCAAATAATATACTGTTGAAAAGCTACGGAAAATGTGAAACTTTTTCATGTTGATGGTTTTCTCTTATTCTTAGCCGTTTTCAAGTAATTTCAAAACGGCGGGATCATTCGTTCTACCTCTATCGCGAAACAGATTCTTCGAAAATGCACCACGTGAAGAACCTGAACTTCTCAGCATGTCTACCTGAACTTCACTCTGTTTTCGACGTGCTTTTTTTGCTCGCAGATCTCCATCCACTACTTGTTTTTCTTCATCCACTCCCCGGGATTCAACGAGTGATATACCGATGGAAAGCTGTTGTAAACACGCAACTTTCACGTGTTGAATATTTTTTCATATTCGCGATGGGTTTAAAAGTTTTTCATCTGAAATTCATTCAGTGTAGTAGTTGAACTTCCTGCTGTTTTCACGTTGAACTTCTATGATGTATTTTTCCTTTGTAATTTTCTCATCCATTTTCGTCAGTGTTACACAAATGATATTCCTTTTGTACAAACCTCTCTCACAATATTTTTTTAACTTTCTTCGACCGAGGAGTTGAACTTATAACAACAAAACTTTTAGCCTTTGTTTTTTATACATTTTTAATACAAAATGCACACCATGTAATACGTGAACTTCTGGCAGTTATCAATCTGAACTTCTCTAGGTTACGTGAATATATCTGAGTTTTTTATGATTTTTAATCTGATTTTCTTAATCCTTTTTTATGAAATTTTGAAGCGCTCTATTATTAAAAGTTGAACTTCTTGTTATTTAATTTCCGAACTTCTTGTTTCCATTCTTTAATAACGAGAAAAATCTAAGTTTTCTATAATCAGCAAACTTCTCCATCTTTTTAATATGGACTCCTGGTTTTATTTCTTAACCTTCTTTCACGAAATTTTGAGGCCCTCTATTATTAAAAGTTGAACTTCATGTTATTTAATTTTTGAACTTCTAGTTTTCATTCTTTAATAATGAGGAAAATCTGAGTTTTCTATAATCATCGAACTTCTATATCGAACCGCTCTAACTTTTTTATTTGAATTTGTTATATGTATTTTTAGAAATATGAAAATTGTAGTTTCTTTATAAATATGAAACTTCTTCGTTATTTTGAATTGAACTTATTTGTTTTATTCTTTAGTAACTGAAAAAATCGAGTTTTTAATTAAATATCAAACTTCTCCACGTTTTTAAATTGAACTTCTTGGTTTTTGATGAGGACATCAATACCATTGTTACACCCACAGCCCCTACTGTTACATATACTGGACCAATTACTAGAGCTGGCGCACGCCAATTAAATTACCAGGTACTTTCGTTTCTTGGTAATGATTCTAATGTTCATGAGATTATGATGCTGCCTAAATTGGATACATTTGTTTTGCTTACAAATGAAGGGCCTAGCTTGGAGAAGGATGAACATTGGAGCAAGAATACGCATGGAGTTGATGGCATGCGCAAGGGGATCAAGAACGGAGTTACAAGTGATGATTTCAGGACTTTGAAGCCGCCATAAGGAGTGCATGAAGCCTTGGACGAAATATACAAGATGCCACTTGATAATATTCGTCCATAGGCTATTCTAGGTGCTGCGTCACCATATTAATGGGCCAGGCCCATGTAATTTCGAAATACTTAAGTATAGGCTATTTTTAGAGTCCGTATGTGTGGGGAAACAAGAGTTAGGGTTGGTTTCGGACCCCACCCTCAAGGGCCACGAAATTCCCCCCTCTTCCTCCATATATACAGCCATTAGGGCGTCGTTTAGACTTTGGGATTTGTTTAGTTAAAAGTTAGCCATTGCAACTTCGTGTACTTCGTTTGTGTCCAACGACCAGACCAAGGCCGCTTCAGGATCCCCACCATTATCAATACTTCATATATATTTGCAATATTCAGATTGCTTTATCATATTCTTGCTCGTTCTTCGATTGCTTGCAGGAATAGACCTTCATGGTCAGGCTGACCGTGCTTCCAGCATCGTCAGTAACCTCAGGAGATTGGTTTAGTGATTGCTAAGGCGCAACATCGTGCATGTTTGTAGTCAGATCGTCAAAGTCGTCTCCACCAAATCGATAGTTATCATCTCATTGAAAGATCGGGACCCTCGCCTCTATCAAGTGGTATCAGATTTCCAGGTTGCTCGGTGAGATTTTACTATTTTTCATAGATTAGATCGAGTCTGTTCTTCATACCTACAGTCCACGAAAAAGCCAGAAAAAAAATTAGGGTTAGTTCATCATATCCGAACCAATATGAGCCTTTGCATAATATTTTTAGGGTTTTTGCTTTGTTGAATTTGCGGTTGCATTGTCGTGTCAAGTTGCTGGTCTTAGAGTCTAGTCTTTTAGAGTTTTGAGTTCTGGTCATAAGTTGTCACGCCGCCACCGCACCATCATCATCGCCCATCTACCACTTTTGCTTATCCGCCACCGCTCTGAATCCATATCCATATACCACCACCAATCCGTATCCATATACCACCACCAATCTGTATCCATATACCACCACCGCTACCATATACCACCACCGCTGCCATATACCACAACCATATATCCACCACCAATCCGAGTTCTTCTCATATTAGTTTTGTTCTTGAGATCAATCTAAATTCTGATTCGTGTTTCCTTGCCTGCGTAGGTCTCGAAAAAAAAAGAGTCTGGAGACCCCCGGGCAGTTTTTAGGCCAAAATTTTCATGGGCAATTTTTTTCCCTATCCTATTTTTAGGCTTTTCTGAGTCTTTTGAGCCACGTGCCATCATAGTGATTTTTTGTCGCACTTTTTCGTCGTCGCTGCCCTGATTTCCGAAAAAAAGTGAAAAAAAAAATTCGTGCCCATCCTATCAGTTTGACGAGGGAAGAGTTTTGAGACACTCGCCATTATAGTGATTTTTCGCAAAAAAAAGAGGAGCACAAAAAAAAGGAGCGCAAAAAAAAGAGAGAAAAAAAAGAGAGTTCCAGAGTGTGCTTTTCCCTTATTTACGTGCAACGCCGTGATTTTGTTAGTGTTCTAGGCTCGCGTCTCTAGCACGGTCTAGCCTAGGACCAGCACAGTACCGTCGTTGAGCGTTTATTCAACTTTGCATCTCTGAATTGATTATTGCTGACCCTTTTTGCTACCATACTATAAGCCTTCCCAGCTCCACATACATCTACGTCGTGCGTTTGACTCTCCCTGGCAATCGCTCTATCCAAGCTTTTGAGAGTTTTGACTACAACGGTTGCCGATCACCGCCTGCTGCTGGGTAAGAACTGGTAAGAATTTGAGATTTGCTTGACGGATTTGTGACACCCGCCACCACCACCACTTGTTAGTAGTCTGTAGGATCATATTCTTGTGTGTTTCTATTGCTGCTAACCATGCCAGGATCACAAGCCGACGAGACTGACTGGGAGAACTTGACGAACAAGGAGCTTCATGATACGTTTCAGCAAATGATGAGTGGACAGGTGCAAGATGTGATAAACAGATTTGAAGAGGCCATGGAGAAGATAGATGGCATGGAGAAGACATTTGAAACAAAGCTCGATAACAAGTTTGCTGAATTGCTTTCGCGTTTTCCACCACCACCACCGGCTGCTCCTGCCGCACCTCTGCAACAACAGCAACAACATCGACTACCTCCACGTTGGGAAACAGCCCTCCGCCGAGCGAGCCGTGTCCCTCTTCAGTCGGGCCAAACTGCTAGTGCTGCTGTTGATACTTCTGTGGCTCCTACTGCTGATGTGGAGGAGGATGATTATGTGGGAGATTATGAGGATGAGGTTGATCAAAATCAGAACTACGTGCCACCACCAGCACAACAACCACCAGGTCGTCCACATGCAAATAATGGCAATGGTAGGGCTCACCCTCAGGTACGAGATCATGACCATCTCCCTAAACTAAAATTGAATATTCCACCATTTGAGGGTAGATATGTTCCTGATATATATCTTACTTGGGAGTTAGAAACTGAACAACGATTTACATGTTTGCAATATCCCGAGGAGAGACGTGTTCCTACTGCTGTTTGTGCATTCACTAGTTTTGCATGTGTTTGGTGGTCTGAGCATTGTAGATTATATCCTATTCCGGCTACTTGGGCTGCTTTGAAAACTGCTATGCGTACTCGTTGGGTTCCACCATATTATCAACGTGAATTACTTCAAAAATTGCAGCGCTTAAGACAGGGAAAAAATTCTGTAGAAGAATATTATCAGGAATTACAAACTGGCATGATTAGATGTGGTATTGTTGAGGAGAATGAAGCTATGCTTGCACGTTTTATGGGTGGATTAAATAGAGAGATTCAGACGATTCTAGAGTATAAGGAGTATACTAATATCACTCGTTTATTCCATCTTGCTTGTAAAGCTGAATGTGAAGTGCAGGATCGACAGGCATTGGCGCGGACTAACTTTTCTGCAGGTCGACCTTCATCATGGACACCACGTGCATCATCTACTTCCACACGTTCTGCTACACCGGCGCCTCCGTCGGCTGCCACCTCCAACCGTGATACAATAAAGCAGGCACAATCACCACTATCTGCCAAGAGCACACCTTCTGGGCCTGCAAAGAGCTCTTCTTCATCCATGGCATCAACAGGGCAAACACATGATATTATTTGTCGACATTGCAAGGGTGGAGGTCATTATGCGAGAGAATGCCCATCTAAGCGTGTGATGATTGTTACTGAGGATGGTGGGTATGAGTCCGCTAGTGACTATGATGAGGAGACTTTGGCTCTTATTACACATGAAGAACACGGTGGAGACGATTCTGATCATGAGACGCAATACATGGCTCCTGAAGATGCTAACATGTATGAATGTTTAGTTGCTCAACGTGTTTTGAGTGTGCAGGTTACACAAGCTGAGCAAAATCAGAGGCATAATTTGTTCCATACAAAGGGAGTTGTGAAGGAATGTTCTGTTCGCGTGATCATAGATGGAGGGAGCTGCAATAACTTGGCTAGCATGGAGATGGTGGAGAAGCTATCTCTCACCACAAGACCACATCCACATCCTTGCTACATCCAATGGTTCAACAACAGCGGCAAGGTTAAGGTAACACATACTGTTCGTGTGCATTTTAGTATCTCTACATATGCTGATTATGTTGATTGTGATGTGGTACCTATGCAAGCATGTTCCTTATTACTTGGTAGACCATGGCAATTTGATAAAAATTATGTACACCATGGTAGAAACAATCAGTATACTCTTGTTCATAATGATAAAAATATTACTTTGCTTCCTATGACTCCTGATTCCATTTTGAAAGATGATATTAATAGAGCTAATAAAGGAAAACAGGAGACAAATAAGAGTGAAAATCAGATTGTGGCAAAAGAATTTGAGCACCAAATGAAGCCTAATCCATCTACTGTTGTTTCTGAAATTAAATTGAAAAGTGCATGTTTACTTGCCACCAAATATGATATTGATGAGCTAGATTTTAGCAAATCTGTTTGCTATGCTTTTGTGTGCAAAGAGGCATTATTTTGATTCGAGGATGTGCCTTCCTCTTTGCCCCCTGCTGTCACTAACATTTTGCAGGAGTTCGCCGACGTCTTTCCACAAGACGTGCCACCGGGATTACCACCTATTCGAGGGATTGAGCATCAAATTGACTTAATTCCCGGTGCTTCGCTACCCAACCGTGCACCATACCATACCAATCCAGAGGAGACGAAGGAGATTATGCGTCAAGTACAAGAACTGCTCGACAAAGGTTATATACGCGAATCCCTTAGTCCTTGTGCTGTTCCTATCATTTCAGTGCCGAAAAAGGATGGTACGTCGCGTATGTGCGTTGATTGTAGAGGCATTAATAATATTACTATTCATTATCGTCATCCTATTCTTAGGCTAGATGATATGCTTGATGAATTGAGTGGCTCTACAATATTCTCCAAAGTTGATTTGCATAGTGGATACCATCAAATTCGTATGAAATTGGGTGATGAATGGAAAACAACATTTAAAACTAAGTTTGGATTATATGAGTGGTTAGTCAGGCCTTTTGGGTTAACTAATGCACCTAGTACTTTCATGAGGTTAATGAACGAAGTTTTATGTGCTTTCATTGGACGATTTGTGGTAGTTTACTTTGATGACATATTGATTTATAGCAAATCTTTGGAGGAACATTTGGAACATTTACGTGCTGTTTTTATTGCTCTACGTGATGCACGTTTGTTTGGAAACCTTGGAAAGTGCACCTTTTGCACCGACCGAGTATCTTTTCTTGGCTATGTTGTTACTCCACAGGGAATTGAAGTTGATAAAGCCAAGATTGAAGCTATTGAGAGTTGGCCGCAGCCCAAAATGGTCACACAAGTGAGGAGTTTCCTTGGCCTCGCTGGTTTCTATAGGCGTTTTGTGAGAGATTTCAGCACCATTGCTGCACCTCTCAACGAGCTTACAAAGAAGGATGTGCCTTTTGTTTGCGGTACCGCACAGGAAGAAGCCTTCACGGTATTGAAAGATAAGTTGACACATGCTCCTTTACTCCAACTTCCTAATTTCAATAAGACTTTTGAGCTTGAATGTGATGCTAGTGGAATTGGATTAGGAGGTGTGTTATTACAAGATGGAAAACCTGTTGCATACTTTTCTGAAAAATTGAGTGGGCCTAGTCTGAACTATTCTACTTATGATAAAGAATTATATGCTCTTGTTCGGACCTTAGAAACATGGCAACATTATTTATGGCCCAAGGAATTTGTTATACATTCTGATCATGAATCTTTGAAACACATTAAAAGTCAAGCAAAACTGAACCGTAGACATGCTAAATGGGTTGAATTCATTGAGACATTCCCTTATGTCATTAAACACAAGAAGGGTAAAGAAAATGTTATTGCTGATGCCTTGTCTCGTCGTTATACTATGCTTTCACAACTTGACTTTAAAATATTTGGTTTGGAGACCATCAAAGATCAATATGTTCATGATGCTGAATTTAAAGATGTATTGCAGAATTGTAAGGAAGGGAGAACTTGGAACAAGTTCGTTCTTAACGATGGATTTGTGTTTCGTGCTAACAAGCTATGCATTCCAGCTAGCTCCGTTCGTCTTTTGTTGTTGCAGGAGGCGCATGGAGGAGGATTAATGGGACACTTTGGCGTCAAGAAGACGGAGGATATACTTGCTACACATTTCTTTTGGCCAAAGATGAGACGGGATGTTGAGCGTTTTGTTGCTCGCTGCACTACATGTCAAAGAGCTAAGTCATGACTCAGTCCTCATGGTTTGTATATGCCTTTGCCTGTACCTAGTGTTCCTTGGGAGGATATATCTATGGACTTTGTTTTAGGTTTACCTCAAACAAAGAAGGGGAGGGATAGCATATTTGTTGTCGTGGATAGGTTCTCGAAAATGGCACACTTTATACCATGTCATAAAAGCGATGATGCTGTTAATGTTGCTGATTTGTTCTTTCGTGAAATTATTCGCTTACATGGTGTGCCAAATACTATTGTTTCAGATCGTGATACTAAATTTCTTAGCCACTTTTGGAGATGTTTATGGGCTAAGTTGGGGACTAAGCTGCTTTTTAGTACTACTTGTCACCCCCAAACTGATGGACAAACTGAAGTAGTCAATAGAACATTGTCTACTATGCTTAGGGCTGTTTCGAAGAATAACAAGAAAATGTGGGAAGAATGCTTGCCTCATATTGGATTTGCTTATAATCGTTCATTGCATTCTACTACTAAGATGTGCCCTTTTGAAATTGTGTATGGTTTCCTACCTCGTGCACCTATTGATTTGTTGCCTCTTCCATCTTCAGAGAAGGTTAATTTTGATGCTAAAGAACCTTCTGAATTGATTTTAAAAATGCATGAGTTAACTAAGGAAAACATTGAGCGTATGAATGCTAAATATAAACTTGCTGGAGATAAGGGTAGAAAACATGTTGTGTTTGCGCCTGGAGATCTTGTTTGGTTACATTTGCGTAAAGATAGATTTCCTAATCTGCGCAAATCAAAGCTAATGCCACGTGCTGATGGTCCTTTTAAGGTGTTATAGAAAATAAATGATAATGCATATAAACTTGAGATACCTGTAGATTTTGGGGTTAGTCCCACTTTTAACATTGCAGATTTGAAGCCTTATTTGGGTGAGGAAGATGCGCTTCCATCGAGGACGACTTCATTTCAAGAAGGGGAGGATGATGAGGACATCAATACCATTGTTACACCCACATCCCCTACTGTTACATATACTGGACCAATTACTAGAGCTGGCGCACGCCAATTAAATTACTAGGTACTTTCGTTTCTTGGTAATGATTCTAATGTTCATGAGATTATGATGCTGCCTAAATTGGATACATTTGTTTTGCTTACAAATGAAGGGCCTAGCTTGGAGAAGGATGAACATTGGAGCAAGAACACGCATGGAGTTGATGGCATGCGCAAGGGGATCAAGAACGGAGTTACAAGTGATGATTTCAGGACTTTGAAGCCGCCATAAGGAGTGCATGAAGCCTTGGACGAAATATACAAGATGCCACTTGATAATATTCGTCCATAGGCTATTCTAGGTGCTGCGTCACCTTATTAATGGGCCAGGCCCATGTAATTTCGAAATACTTAAGTATAGGCTATTTTTAGAGTCCGTATGTGTGGGGAAACAAGAGTTAGGGTTGGTTTCGGACCCCACCCTCAAGGGCCACGAAATTCCCGCCTCTTCCTCCATATATACAGCCCTTAGGGCGTCGTTTAGACTTTGGGATTTGTTTAGTTAAAAGTTAGCCATTGCAACTTCGTGTACTTCGTTTGTGTCCAACGACCAGACCAAGGCCGCTTCAGGATCCCCACCATTATCAATACTTCATATATATTTGCAATATTCAGATTGCTTTATCATATTCTTGCTCGTTCTTCGATTGCTTGCAGGAATAGACCTTCGTGGTCAGGCTGACCGTGCTTCTAGCATCGTCAGTAACCTCAGGAGATTGGTTTAGCGATTGCTAAGGCGCAACGTCATGCATGTTTGTAGTCGGATCGTCAAAGTCGTCTCCACCAAATCGATAGTTATCATCTCATCGAAAGATCGGGACCCTCGCCTCTATCAGTTTTATTCTTCAGTAATGAAAAAAACTGAGTATTTAATGTACATTGAATTACTCTGTTTTTGAAAATTGAACTTCTTGGTTTAATCTTTAGTATCGGCGAAAATACGAATTTAAAAAAAAGGGGAAAATCTGTTAAAAACTTTTTTGTTGTTTTCTTATTTTAATTTGAACTTATTAGTTATTCTTTAGAACGAGAATCTGAGGTTTTTATCAACTTTGAACTTCTGTGTTATTTTAATTTGAACTTCTTAGTTTTATTCTTCAGTAACAAGGAAAATTGAGTTTTTTGAACCTCTTTTGTTTTAAAAGTTTGAACTTCTAGGTTTTATTTTTAATAATGTGAAAAATCCAAAAACATTATAGACACCGAACTTCACCATTTTTTAAATCAAGAGTTGTTTTTCTTTAACTCTGTGTGTTGGCGCTTTTGGCAAATCGCATACAACCGAAAAGATTTTATGTAACAAATATTTGAACCTCTTCATTATTTTAAACTGAACTGATAGGTTTTTCTAGAAATAGGGAAACTTTGCTTTTTATTTCCATATTTTGAAGTATTTTTTATTTGAACTTATTTGGTTATTATACTTGAATCTCTCTGTTTTTCTAATTTGAACTTCTTGATTTCATTTGTAGAAACAAAAAAGTACTAATAAATTTTTATTATCGGATTTATTGTTTAGAAATGAGAAGATTTTCATTTTTATAAACATCGAACCGCTGTATTTTAACTTGAACTTCTTGGTTTTTTATTTGAAAAGGGAAAATATCCGTTTTTAAAATTTTATTTTTTTTATTTTGAACTACTTGGTTTTTTAGAAAAAAATAGTTTTTTTAACTTGTACTTCTCTATTTTTTTAGTTTGACGTTCTTTGCTTTTGTTTTTGTTTCTTAGAAAATATATTTTTTAATTCATTATTTATAAGGGAAAATAATTCAAACCGGACATCGAACCACCCCGTTTTTTAATTTTGAACTTCAAGGTTTTTTTGTGGAAACGGGGAAAATACGTTTTATTATATGTAGTGAACTTCTTCATTTTTTTAATGTGGAATTTCTTGGTTTTCTATAAGTATGTAAAAAATCTGATATATATATTTTTATATAAGTCGAACCCCTTCCTTTTTTCATCTTGAACTTCTTAGTTTTTAGTTTTGTAGTCGTAGCATGAACCCCTTCCTTCTCTTGGTTTTCTAGAAGTATGTAGATATATTTTTTGAACTTCTTTGTATAGATTGTCAGCATGCATCTTTTTCTTCAAAATCAAAATCTCAGCACAAAGTAACAAGAAGAGAAACGGAGTATGAACACAAAGGTTCATAGTGTCGGTGCTACATATACGTTGTATTAAGAAGTCAACCACTTTATGAACAACATTTGGTCATTTTTATGCAAAAATTGCCTGTTCTTTCTAAACATCAATTCCAGATACACAAGAAAAAGAAAGAACTTTGGTCGGATGAGGGATCCTGCCCAAGATTTTTGCTACTCATCCAGATACACAAGAGAGAGATTGGTGCTCTGTATCCCGCTTCATATGTGATCTGCGAGAGGAAGGTCAGTACGCACGAGGGGAGAAGGTCACTTTTTGGACCTAGGGGCAAAGTTGTGCCATTCCTGGGAAAGAAGGGCTCTCTCTTAGTGCACGCGCATCTCAGCCTCATCACAGCGTCGTGGTCGGTGACGTGCAGCGGGATCGACGTGACCAGATGAGCTCGCCGGAGCGAGGGCTGGCGAGTTTTTCTAAGCTCTTCCTGTGCTCCCGAGTTGTTTGTTAAGGCACCATCGTTGAAGTCCAAACCCACTGGGCCCTGAAGGACGGGGGCGTCCTCGCGCCGGACAGGGAGGGCCGTGCGCTGGGAAGAAGGCGAGCTGCGGCCTCATGGCGGAGGAAGGTAGGGCCAGCGGCCTCGACCAGGAAATAGTTTGGATCGCCGACATGCTAGGAGGAGGGGGCGGCCTCACAGCGGAAGTATGCACGGCGGCGACGGCCTCGCACCGCCGGAAGCAGGCATGGGCGCCAACAGACTCGCACTGCTTGGGGCGGCGGCGCATCGGGCGGAGGCAGGTCGGCGGTGCTGGCGCCAGGAGGAGGCGGGGGAGGCGGCGCCAGGAGGTCGAGCGACGGCGGGACCTGGCAGAGTGGCGCACGGGGTTACGTGCGCCGGCGGCGGCGGTTCCGTGGGTTGGTGCCGTCGGGTCAGTGGGTGGGAGGTGGGGATCGAGGGAGTGCGGGAGGTGGCGGTCGAGGGAAGTGGGGGCGGTAGGGATCGTTGTTTTTTTTCTTTGTTCAAGCGGGTTCGGGAGTTCGGGAACAATGAATCGGGCCTATATAGGGGTGATCGTGATCCAAATAACTATTCTAATCCTGGGATTAGAATAGTGCTGTCTTATATATATATAGTGTTACTATTCATCACCTAGGATGCAGAATAAGTTATTCTTCACCTGAAGTAATCTTACGATCACTTCATAAATAAATTACGTTTGAAATACGAATAGTTACATTCATATTGATTCACTACGTAAAATATGGTATAAGAAAACAAAAAAATAGTTTATAAGACCAGAAATATCGCATTTTATGTATGTTTTACACTATGTTTTTACGTTCGTAATTTTAAGTAACATAAAATATATTTTACGGGGAGTATATTTTCTTACGTTCTCTTTTTACATATGAAATAAGACAAAATTTACGGAACCTAAAAATACGGTGCATTGACGTCAAACTAGAGAGGGATGAAGAATAACTATTCCTCATCCAGGGTGATGAATAGTATATATATATATATATATATATATATATATATATATATATATATATATATATATATATATATATATATGGTGGGTCTATTATGATAACACCCCTTAAGAGTCTTATTCTGCTAACATTAGCTTATTCTGCTAACACCTCTCCCCGCACCACCCCGTGAACCGAACCACCCCACTACCACTAACCAAACAGCAACAAAGCCCACCCACAGCTCCCGCATGACACCCACCTCCCTCTTCCCCCGATCCGACCCCCACATCCTTCCACCTTCTACCAGCGCCGCCGGCGCCGGAGCACCACCTCACCTTCTTCCACCTTTCTCCGCCTCGCCCCTACCTTCCTCCAGTGTGCCCACCCCAGCGAGCCCCGCGATGTCTACTACACAACCTTCTTCTTGTAGACGTTGTTGGGCCTCCAAGTGCAGAGGTTTGTAGGACTGTAGCAAATTTCCCTCAAGTGGATGACCTAAGGTTTATCAATCCGTAGGAGGCGTAGGATGAAGATGGTCTCTCTCAAAAAACCCTGCAACCAAATAACAAAGAGTCTCTTGTGTCCCCAACACACCCAATACAATAGTAAATTGTATAGGTGCACTAGTTCGGCGAAGAGATGGTGATACAAGTGGTATATTGATGGTAGATAATAGTTTTTGTAATCTAAAAATATAAAAACAGCAAGGTAACAAATGATAAAAGTGGGCACAAACGGTATTGCAATGCTAGGAAACAAGGCCTAGGGTTCATACTTTCAGTAGTGCAAGTCTCTCAACAATAATAACATAATTGGATCACATAACTATCCCTCAACATGCAACAAAGAGTCACTCCAAAGTCACTAATAGCGGAGAACGAATGAAGAGATTATGGTAGGGTACAAAACCACCTCAAAATTATTCTTTCCAATCAATCCGTTGGGCTATTCCTATAGGTGTCACAAACAGCCCTAGAGTTCTTACTAGAATAACACCTTAAGACACAAATTAACCAAAACCCTATTGTCACCTAGATACTCCAACGTCACCTCAAGTATCCGTGGGTATGATTATACGATATGCATCACACAATCTCAGATTCATCTATTCAACCAACACATAGAACCTCAAAGAGTGCCCCAAAGTTTCTACCGGAGAATCACGACGAAAACATGTGCCAACCCCTATGCATAGGTTCATGGGCGGAACCCGCAAGTTGATCACCAAAACATACATCAAGTGAATCATGTGGTATCCCATTGTCACCACAGATACGCACGGCAAGCCATACATCATGTGTTCTCAAATCTTTAAAGACTCAATCCGATAACATAACTTCAAAGGGGAAACTCAATTCATTACAAGAGAGTAGAGGGGGGAGAAAACATCATAGGATCCAACTATAATAGCAAAGCTCGCGATACATCAAGATCGTATCACCTCAAGAACACGCGAGAGAGAGAGAGATCAAACACATAGCTACTGGTGCATACCCCAGCCCCGAGGGAGAACTACTCCCTCCTCGTCATGGAGAGCACCGAGATGATGAAGATGGCCACCAGAGAAGGATTCCCCCTCCGGGAGGGTGCCGGAACGGGTCTAGATTGGCTTTTGGTGGCTACAGAGGCTTCTGGCGGCGGAACTCCCGATCTATTGTGCTCTCGCATCATTTTAGGGTATATGGAGATATATAGGAGGAAGAAGTGCGTCAGGGGGGGCATGAGGGGCCCACGAGGGTGGAGGACGCGCCCAGGGAGGGTGGGCGCGCGCCCCCTGCCTCGTGGCTTCCTCGTTGATCCCCTGACGTGCACTCCAAGTCTTATGGGCTTCTTCTAATCCAAAAATAAATTCCGTGAAGTTTCAGGTCAATTGGACTCCGTTTGATTTTCCTTTTTTGCGATATTCTAAAACAAGGAAAAAACAGAAACTGGCACTGGGCCCTAGGTTAATAGGTTAGTCCCGAAAATAATATTACAGTGTCTAATAAAGCCCATAAACATCCAAAACAGATAATATAATAGCATGGAACAACCAAAAATTATAGATACGTTGGAGACATATCACCCCGCCGCCCAACGGCTCCACCACCCCGACCTTCTACCCCTTCCAACCCCGCACCAGTGGATCCCCACCCCACCATGCCCCGCGCCTCCCCGACTACCGCCTCACCTTCCTCTGCTCGCGGCCCAAACCACCAACTAAGCCCTGACCACCACCCCACCTCCAGTGCTCCCAGCAAGGGAACCTCCCAATGCCCTGACCCTCCACCGGCCCAGGCTCGTGCCGCCCCACCGCCTCCCTCCTCCTGGTTCCCCTCGCAGGCGCGCCCCGGTGGTCGCCGGATCCAGGAACCTCCATCTTCCATAATGCTGCCCCGCATCACCAACCCCCAAGTTGTCTGGTGCTAGATCGGCGTTCGATGAGGTCGAGAGACACCAGATCCACGCCATGGCTCGCCCTCTACCCCGACGACTTCCTCGACACGCCATGGTGTGGCTCTGACCTGGCGACCTTCTGCTGCACCGCTGTGGTCGAATCCATGCTCTCCCCACCCGGATCCGTTGCCGCCATCGGACGCCCCTCCCTCCCCTCCCCATCCGTGGCAACCTGCGGGACACACCTCCCTTTCCAAGCAGGAGGATGAGTCAGGTGAGAAAAACGGCCATGGCCCCTCCCCTCTCCAACTGCACTTCATGTCGTGCTTTCCTCTGGGTGGTCCGTCGTAGTCCACTTGGCGCGCGCGCATAGCTCCCCCAGCGTAACAACGGGAGCACAGGAGCTGTCGCGGCGACGATATTTTACTGGGCTTTGAAAAATGTGGCGTGTGGTTCGCCTCGTCCGTCTATTTCCCAAGGCTGCAGTTTTCCTTTTTCTCAGTGATGAAGACATTCAGATTTGTTGCATCTTGTGCAGATCACAGGATTTTGAAAGAAGCAATGGGAAGGTTCAACAAGATCTCGTGCAATCCACCTCACATCCTAGCTGACGGCCGCAAGCTCTACAAGTCCAACAACATCAACGCCGGGTAGGAGACCAATAACTAGAGTTCAGTTTGCTGTCTAGAGAATAAAACTGAAGTGCACTGCAATACAATTAATATTCCTAAATGCAGACATTACCTTTTTCTTTTGTTTTTGGACTCACGTACTCATGTAGATGGTTCAATAGCTTTTTGGTGCAGGTGTGTGCAGCTCACTGACGCCAGTAGATGCAGCTAACAGCGCTGCCGGCGGATGATGGTGTGCAGTCCGCTGCAATTTTATGGATTGGCACATGTACTTCCTATAAGGCGGCATCGCATTGATGCAGGTGTTTTTTTTCCTCCCTTGCCTTCGTTTAGCTCGGCAGCGTGTCGCTGTGCATGGTGCACCTCGTATCTGTGTGTAGTCCGGCATTGGTCGTCTCCATTGTGGTGATTTGGTCCTCGTTGACGGTGTATGGATGTGTAGTGCGGTCAAGCCATGTGTGCGGTTTGGCCTCGCGGGTGATGCAGTTCAGCATGTGATCAAGCAATGCAAATGGTGCATTTTTTGTTTGAGGATTTATGTATTAAAATTATAGGGACTCATTTTGTGTTTGGGACTCATTTGATTGCAGTTCCGGGGGAAACATGATGCTGTTTAGACTTTAGCATGCAGTTTAGACCATGTGGACATGCAGTGCGAAATGGTGTTTTTATGTCTATGATGATTTCCCCATTGTAGTGTGCTGGTCAACGGCCCTTCAGCTCGATACCCTCACGCACGAGCGGTATTTTAGTTTGTTGTAAAAAATTAATGTGGTTCACTTCCTGAGGCAGTGCGGTTCACTCGTTCAATCCATATGGTCCACTTGTTTGGTCTACGCTCGTATAAAATATTATGTTTGGAAAAAACTCAAGCAGTTCACTTTTGGTAGTGTCGTGACCCGTTTACGGTAGTCTCGAGGTTCACTTTTCATAGTCTTGCCGTTCACCAACGCTCGACATGAAGTGCACTCCACCTCGTTTGGGAAAATTTACGTCCCACAAAAAAGAAATTATGCAGTGCACTTGTCTGTCCAATGAAGTGAGGTTTTTAGTCTAAATAAGTGTGGTTTTCTGTCTGATGCAGTACGGCCTATTTACGGTAGTCTCGAGGTTCACTTTTCATAGTCTTGCAGTTCACCAACACTCGATATGAAGTGCACTCCACCTCGTTTGGGAAAATTTACGTCCCACAAAAAAGAAATTATGTAGTGCACTTGTCTATCCAATGATGTGCGGTTTTCAGTCTAAATAAGTGTGGTTTTCTGTATGATGCAGTAGGTCCATTTACGGTAGTCTCGAGGTTCACTTTTCATAGCCTTGCGGTTCGCCAACACTCGACATGAAGTGCACTCCACCTAATTTAGGAACAGTTACGTCCCACAAAAAAGAAAATCATGCAGTGCATTTGTTTGTCCAATGAAGTGCTGTTTTTAGTCTAAAGAAGTGCAGTTTTCTGTTTGAAGCAGTACATAAGACGATTTTGGGGTCGCTAAAAAACGAAGTGTTCGTATTTCGTTAAAATCAAAATTGCTCCTAAACCGTAAGGAATCGGAGAGAGTGTTCTACATGGAAATGTTGCGCCTCATCGATATCTTTCCAACAGAGTATAATTTGAATCATTTTGACCAGCGGGTTGTAAAAGTATCGCGAAAAACGACCGCTATCTCTCGTCGCCAGCCGCACGATTTTCAAAATTAACTGCAAATCGTAAGGAATCTCAAAAACATTTCAACATATGGAAGTTGCGCTTCGTCCGTAGCTTTCTAGCAACGTATCATACGCCTCATTTCGACAAACTGTTGGAAAACTGGAGCAAAAATAGTACCGAAAATTAAAAAAAACAATTAAAAACAGAATTCCGCGATTTAGTAATTTTGAAACTGCTCTTAAACCGTAACGAGTTAGAGAAAATAATAGATATGACAAAGATGCGCCTCGATGATATTTTTCCAATGGTGTATCATTTTCTTCATTTCAACTAGTGGTTTAGAAAAAAAATGCAAAAAAACGCTCGCCGCAACTCGTTGTCGGCCGCACCATTTTTAAAACCGCTCTTAAACCATGGGGACTCTCAAAAAATGTTCAAGATGGCGAAGTTGCGCGTAATCCATAGCTTTCCAACGATATATTATACGCCTCATTCCGATAAATGGTTTAAAAACTAGAGCGGAAACAATACCAGAAAAACACTGCGTGAAGTTTTTTCCGACATGAAGTTCACTCGCCTGAGTACTGCACCACACTTGGTTCAAACAATGGCGTGCACTTGCGTTGAACGTGCAATGCGGAAGTGTTATCAGAATAGTTATTTTTCTAATATTAGCAGAATAGACCGGCTGTGTGTGTGTGTGATTAGAATAGGACAACACTATTCTAATCCTGGGATTAGAATAGTTATTTGGATCACAGCCAGCCCTATAAGGGCCCGACAACTCACTCCCGAACTTCCCAAAACTTGCAGATGAAAAAAAACAAGACCCACGCCCACCACTTCCCCTCCCAGATCCAGCGCCTCCCCCCACCCCCACCGCCCCGGGGCAACCGGCGCCGTCCTTGGCTCCGGCGCACGGCCACCCCGGCCTTCACCTGTTCTCCTCCACCAGCGAGCCCCCATGGCTGTCCT
>NC_041390.1:319081482-319083782 GCF_002162155.2 Triticum dicoccoides
CAGACCGCCACTGCCCCGTCAACCTCTCGTGCCGCCGCCCCCATCAACACCGCCCGCCGCCGCCACAACCACCGGAGAGCTCGTCTCCCACCGCTGCTCCTCCCTTCCCCTCACTAGTAGAGGAGAGGGAGATCCAGCAGGCCAGGCACCGGCCATGGTGGCTGCCAGATCTGCCACAACTGGAGAGCCCTCACCTGGTCATCCATAGCGCAGGCCATGGCCAAGCCAACCAGACCCTTGCTTGCTCCTTGACCCCGATGCCACCTTCAAGTTCTGACGGCTGTTCAACGGCTCCTCCCTGGATCCTTGCTACAGCCTCGTCCCCCAATCCTTGCCACCTTCAAGTTCTGACGGCTGTTCGAGCTCGCTGGCGTGGAGTACATGAGTCACCTGGAATTGAACTTTTGTTGTTGTTGTTTGAAAACTGATTATGATGTCGGCATGCCTCTTCATTTTGCCTTGATTTTTGTGAATCCACACTCTGCACAATGTTTCTCTTCTCTGATCCAATCAAAGTAAAAATATTTTGTTGCAGACAAAAATGCATGTACTAGCATACTCGAACTTCAGAGATGCCCATTTTGTTTCGGCTAAAAAGACACTGCTTTTTCATCATGGAGAATATGCCTGTGTTTCGTTTAGTATACATTGAGAATGTTCATTTGTTTTTCAGTTTGCTCCAGTAATCCTAGTTTTTTAGGGCGTAATCCTAATATTTTCAATTTGACCTATATGTATAATTGAGAAAGTTAAGTGTTGTTTCATTTAGTTCGCTCACCTATTTCTCTGTATACATTGAGAGAGTTAAGTGTTGTTTCATTTACTTCTCTCACATAGCCATGCACATCATTTCTTTTTCAGGCAAGGGGAAAAGTTGATGCTATCCCAGTCCAGCCCCGCGGCTGTAGGGAGGTCAAGCCCATCGCGAGCTACAGTCCACACCTCCTACATCCTACCCCACCCGCCCTTTGTAGTGCCCCCAACCCATCGCGTGTAGATGCCGTTTCACCGCCCATTAAATTTCCAACACTATTCGTAGCTCCAGCATGTAGTTCACTGTGATGCTCCTGGAGGTTCAAATTTTTTGTGTTGTTGCATCTGACCCTGATGCACTTTCTTCCTTTTGATGTGCCATTTGATGCATAGTTATCACTGGATGCCCATAACATGTGCAGAGTAGGGTGTTTGTGTTAGAAATCCCGAGAGATTTGCTTGCGTATTTGGTGGTGATGAATAGAGAGATTCATTCTTCATTTATGTCGAAGTTTACATTTAAATAATTTAGTGGTTTGGTGTTTATCAAAATTCACGCTTTTGTTTGTACTTCTCAAAGCAGGGATCGGAAATGCACTCCGGTCTTTTGTTTGTGTGATTTGGCCTCTAAATTATACAAGCTGCTGATGAACTTCATTTACATCTCTGAGTGTTTTATAAGTACATGCATCAGCAGCCAGAGCCAGAGTGTTCTCGTGTGTTTTTTTTGTTGCCACGTATAGGCAGCTTCTCTCTGTTCTTGTGGCACAAACGCCTAGCTGAAGAGAAATTCAAAGCTCGATCCATTCTCGTTTCTCGCCCCACCCGATTAGCTTCAATGCAAATTTGTGTATATCTGGTTGCATGAAAAGGTGCTTATGCATGGAATGTTTACTCATGTGCTAGTGCCATGGAAAAGTTGGAACTTTTTTGAGTTGTCCTTTGTGTAATACTATTACATTGAAGTTCAAATTTAAAAAATGATCATTTCAAAAATTATAAAAAACCATTCCCCGTTTCTAAAAAAGCCTATAGGTTCAAATTAAAAAGACGAAGAAGTTCAATGCTTATTACAAACCCAAAGAAGGTCAAATTAAAAAAAGCATCTCAAACAATTTTATAAAAAATAATTTTCTTTGTTAAAATATACCTAGAAGTTCAAATTTAAGAATGGAGCGGCTCAATGTTTATCAAAAATTGGATTTTTTTCATTACTAAAAGAAATAAAACTAGGAAGTCGAAACTAAAAAAGATGGAGAAGTTCGATGATTATAGAAAACTCAAATTTTCCTCGTTATTAAAGAATGGAAACAAGAAGTTCAAAAATTAAATATCAAGAAGTTCAACTTTTAAAAATAGAGCGCTTCAAAATTTCATAAAAAGATTTAGAAATAAAACCAGGAAATCCAAATTAAAAAGATGGAGAAGATCGATGATTATAAAAAACTCAGATTTTCCTCGTTATTAAAGAATGGAAACAAGAAGTTCAAAAATTAAATAACAAGAAGTTCAACTTTTAAAAATAGAGCGCTTCAAAATTTCATAAA
>NC_041390.1:319084050-319118047 GCF_002162155.2 Triticum dicoccoides
GATTATAGAAAACACAGATTTTCCTCATTATTAAAGAATGGAAACAAGAAGTTCAACTTTTAAAAATAGAGCGCTTCAAAATTTCATAAAAAAGATTAAGAAATAAAACCAGGAAGTCCAAATTAAAAGGATGGAGAAGTTCGATGATTATAGAAAACTCAGATTTTCCTCGTTATTAAAGAATGGAAACAAGAAGTTCAAAAATTAAATAACAAGAAGGTCAACTTTTAAAAATAGAGCGCTTCAAAATTTCATTAAAAAGATTAAGAAATAAAACTAGGAAATCCAAATTAAAAAGATGGAGAAGTTCGATGATTATAGAAAAATAAGATTTTCCTCGTTATTAAAGAATGGAAACAAGAAGTTCAAAAAGTAAATAACAAAAAGTTCAACTTTTAAAAATAGAGCGCTTCAAACTTTCATAAAAAAGATTAAGAAATTTAGATTAATATTCATAAAAAACTCAGATATTTTCACGTAACCGAGAGAAGTTCAGCTTGATAACTGCCAGAAGTTCGCGTACTACATGGTGTGCATTCTGTATTAAAAAGGATAAAAAACCAAAGATTAAAAGTTTGTTGATATAAGTTCAAGTCCTCTGTCGGAGAAAGTTAAAAAAATATTGTGAGAGAGGTTTATACAAAATAAATACCATTTGTGTAACACTTGATGAATGGATGAGAAAATTACAAATGAAAAATACGTCAGAGAAGTTCAACGTGAAAACAGCAGGAAGTTCACCTACTACACTTAATGAATATTAGATGAAAAACTTTTAAAATTGCCGCGAGTATGAAAAAATGATCGACACGGGAAAGTTGCGTGTTTACAACAGCTTTCCATCGGTATATCACTTGCTCAATTTTGATGAGTGGATGGAGAGTTACGAGCAATGGATGGAGATCTACAAGCAAAAAAGCACGTGAAAAACAGAGTGAAGTTCAGGTAGACATGCCGAGAAGTTCAGGTTCTTCACGTGGTGCATTTTCGAAGAATCTATTTCGTGATAAAGGCAGAACGAATGATCTCGCCATTTTCGAAATTACTTGAAAACAGCTAGGAATAACAGAAAACCATCAACACGAAAAAGTTCCACATTTTCCTTAGCTTTTCAACGGTATATTAATTGCCCCATTCCGATAAAGTTTGTAGAAATTATGGTAAAAACATGTTTTTAGCCATTTTCAAAATTGACTTAAAACAGTAAGGAATTGGGAGAAAAATATATACCAAAAAGTTTCGCACTTCCTCAAGCTTTCTAGCGCCATATCATTTGATGCATTCGGACATACGGTTAAAAAAATAGATCGAAAATATGAACTCGGTGGAACTTGTACCGTTTTCTAAATTACTCTTAAACCGTTCAAAATTAGAAAAAACTTTCTACATGAAAAAGTAGCGCATTTTCATAAGATTTGCAATGCCATATCGTTTGCCTCAATTGGGTTAGCCGTTTAGAAATTACATCGAAAAAACGAACTCGGCTGTTCGGTTTGCGAAATTTTATGATTTTCCAAATTACTCTTTAACTGTAGGGAATTAGAAAAACTTTCAACGTGTGGAAGGAGCGGTTTTGCAGCAGCTTTCCAACGCCATATTATTTGCCTGATTCCGATAAACATTTTAGAAATGCGATCGAAAATACGATTCACGTTTTTTGTATGAAGAAAAAATGGTTTTCAAAAGTACTCTTAAACCGCTTACATTTTGCCAAAGATTTAACTTGGGTCATGATACTGGTGTCCATAGCTTTCCAATGGTATATCAAAAGCCCCATTTAGGCAATGTTGGGGGAAGTTCAACCTAGCACTGGGAGAAGTTCTGGTCGAACAACTCAGGCAGTAAAATTGCAAAAAACACAATTTCATCATAACCCGAGAGCAAAATCTACCAACGAGTGAGATTCCTATTTAAAACCGGTATTTAGTTGCTAAAAACATTTCTAGATTACACTAACATCATATAGAACACAACCAACAAGAATAATTCGCGGGGGAAGCCACGGTTGCGAAGATAGCCCGAAGGTCGGGTTCATACAGAGGGAAGTTCAGGTGCGTTACTCAGGTAGTTCAGGTTGTGATTAGAATATTATTCTCATCTCGTGATCAAAATAGTGTTTATGTATATATGCTATATAATATATAGTGCATGTGGACGTCCGTCACTTTGACAAACAATGAGCGGGAGAGGTTGTACGACCAAGTTGAATTCTGCTTGGTCCATGTTATAATATGTCTTGGTGAGATGCCCTCCCCCCGACGTGTGTGGGGGGTGGGGGTGGGGGGCTACTTTGCACTACCTGGAACCTCCATGGGGTCGGGGAAGTCCAGTTAATTTGCGAGGCACACGTGCCACATCAAAGTTGTGAATGGTAGTTAAATATCACACCACACCCTTTCATACATATAGTAGGGCCACGCCGGTGACAATGGAGATCATGCCAGTGCTTTGGACATGGAGATCAAAAGCACAAGATGATGGCCATATCATGTCACTTATGATTTGCATGTGATGTTAATCCTTTTATGCATCTTATTGTGCTTAGGACGACGGTGGCATTATATGGTGACCCCTCACTATAATTTGAAGATAAAATTGTGTTCTCCCCAAGTGTGCACCGTTGTGAAAGTTCATCATTTCGAAGCACCATGTGATGATCGGGTGTGATAGACTCTACCTTCGAATACAATGGGTGCAAGCCAGTTTTGCACATGCGGAACACTTGGGTTAAAGTTGATGAGCCTAGCATGTACAAAAATAGCCTCGCAATAAAAGATACCGAAAGGTCGAAAATGAGTCATATAGTAGATATGATCAACATGGAGATGTTCACCATTGAAAAGACCTCATCTTATGTGATGATCGGACTTGGGTTGGTGAATTTGGATCATGTTGCACTCGGATATCGATTTGAGTGGGAGTTCTTAGGTAATATGATTAATTGACCTCATTTATCATGAATAATAGTCTGAACTATCTTTGCAAATTATGTTGTAGATCTATGGTTCGCACAGTAGCTCCCCTGAATTTCAATGCGTTCCTAGAGAAAGTTAAGCTGAAAGATGATGGAAGCAACTTTGTAGACTAGGCCCGTAATCTAAGGATTATCGACATGGCTTAGAGACGGGACTTCAAAGGCATTTTCATTGTCATGGAGCATATGAGATGTTTCAGGAGTTGAAGTTTATCTCTGAGAAGAATGCCCGGATCGAGAGGTATGAGACCTCCGATAAGTTCTATGCCTGATGGAGGAGAATGGGTCTGTTAGTGAGCATATACTCAGAATGCATGGGTACTACAACCGTCGGGATGAGTTGGGAGTTGAGCTCCCGCCAGAGGCTGTCGCTGACAGAGTTCTTCAATCGCTACCACCTGGCTACAAGAGCTTTGAGTTGAAATATAACATGCAAGGGATGAACAAGTCAATCTCCGAGCTGTTCATGATGCTGAAAGTTGCTGATTCAGACATCCAGAAGGAGCATCAAGTGTTGATGGTGAATAAACCACTAGTTTCAACAAAGACAAGGGAAAGAAGGGAAACTTCAAGAAAGGTGGCAAAGCAGTTGCTCCTCCCGTGAAGAAACCCAAGGCTGGACCCAAGCCGGAGACTGGGTGTTCTATTGCAAGGGAACTGGCCACTCGAAGCAGAACTGCCCCAAGTATCTAGCCAACAAGAAGGGGGCCAACGTCAACAAAGGTATATATGATATATATCACTCCAAAAAAGACACATTTGTGACATTTTGGGCTGAACAATTTTTTCCTATCATGCTTATGACACTTCTATGACGAAAATTGTGACAAAAACCGGTATCACCATAGATGTGGTGGGCTCCTACTTCTATGAAAAAAAATCATGACAGAAAATGGGCTTTTCGTCCTGGGCGGGCCGGAGACGCAGCTGCATGACATTCTTTGGGCCGTCCATGACGGAAAAAACCATGGTAGAAGCGAGGGCGAGGAAAATATCAGGGAGTTCCCGGTTATGGTGGGTGGTCGGGGCCGAGCGACGCATGTTTCTCTCATACACGGACGCGCGTGGGTGCGAGGCATTTGCCTACTGAACCCGAGCAATTGCACTGCAGGCTACGCGTTATCGAACATGAGCGATCGATCGATCTGGGTGTTAATTGAACCCGATCGAGCGATTCCTTCCCTACTACTACCAACTGAAGCCGATTGAACCTGCTGCCTCTTAATGAATAGTGAGCGTTGTTGGGGGTTGGATGAATAGTTCCCGGTGGGGGTTGGATGAATAGGACCCCGTGGTAGTAGAGGCCATTGCCGCTAGATGAATAGGACCCTGATCGAGCCAGTTGGGGGTGGATGAATAGGACCCCGTGGAGGGCTGGTTGAACAATAGCCGGTGGAGGGCTGGATGAACAGTAACCCATGGAGGAGTGGTTGAATAGGACCCTGTGGAGAGGGCTGGTTGAACAGTAGCCGGTGGAGGAGCGGTGGAGGCTGGAAGAACATCAGCCCGTGGATGAACAGTAGCTGGTGGAGGCTGGAGGGAGACGCCATGGATGAACAGTCATAGGTGGAGGCTGGAGGAAGTCGATGATGGATGAATAGTAGCCAGTGGAGGCTGGAGCGAGGTAGTAGACAATGGATGAATAGTAGCCCGTGGAGTCCTGTTTTGCGGTACGCCACACCCCTATCGATGAACAGGACCCCCATTTCGACCGTAGGCGCTCGAACACAAGTTTGTTTCCACCGTTTTGTGGTTCGCCACACCCCTCCCGATCAACAGCACCCCGTTTCGACCGTAGGAGCTCGAACGCAAGTCTGTTTCCTTTGTTTTGCAGTACGCCAGACCCTTCCCGATGAACATGACCTCGTTTCGACTGTACGAGTCAAACACAAGGTTGTTTTCCTCCGTTTTGCGGTACACCAGACCCCGTTCCAGCTGTTCCGTCCAAGCCAGTAGGATCCCATTGAACACGACACATTCCGACCCAGTCTGTTGCCTCCCGATGAACAGGACACGTTCCGACCCAGTCACCTGGCTCCAGTGAACACGACGCTATTTCCTCCGTTCTGACCCAGTCGGTTGGCTACCAATGAACATGACGCTGTTGTTGCCCTCTGCTGCCTCTCCATGTACACGAGCCCTAGCCGTACGTATGCGTGAGTAGGCGTTTGAGACCCCGCCCGTATGTATGTACGTACGTGTACACGATATAGATGGGACTGCCTGAACAGCTACCGCTCCTTACTAGGCCACCATTCATCGTGGTAGAAAGACCGATGGATCAGTATGTACGTACATGTTTGCAACCAGAATGACAATGCTATGTAGCCTTCGACCGGGTGGGTCCTGGCTATCAGGGAGGATAAGGAGGCACTTCCTTGCGTGTGAAGCTATAGCTGGTGGGTCTGAGCTGACCGGGGGAGGATTCTTTTTTTTGCACGTCATAACGAGGCACTTCCTTGCATGCGAAGATGTAGCTGGTGGGTTGATGTCTACTACGCAACTTTATTCTTGTAGACACGTGTCGGGCTTCCAAGCATGGAGTTTTGTAGGACAGTAGCAATTATCCCTCAAGTGGACGACCTAAGGTTTGTCAATCCGTGAGAGGTGTAGGATGAAGATGGTCTCTCTCAAACGACCCTGCAACCAAATACAAGAAATCTCTTGTGTCCCCAACACACCCAATACAATGGCAAATTGTAAAGGTGCACAATTCGACGAAGAGATGGTGATAAAAGTGTAAGACGGATGGTAGAAATGTATTTTATAATATGAAGAAAAAAAACAGCAAGGTAGCAAATAGTAAACAGGCACAAAAACGGTGTTGCAATGCTTAAAAACAAGGCCTAGGGTCCGTACTTTCTCTAGTGCAATCTCTCAACAATGCTAACATAGTTGGATCATATGATTATCCCTCAAAGTGTAACGAAGAATCACTCCCGAGTTCCTATTAGCGGAGAACAAAAGATAGGAATTGTCTGTAGGGTACTAAACCACCTCAAAGCTATTCTTTCAGTTCGATCTATTCAAGAGTTCGTACTAGAATAACACCATAGCATATTCATATACATAATACTCAATCCACACAAAGAACTACAAGAGTGCCCCAAGATTTCTATCAAAGAAACAACAAGAAGAACATGCATCAACCCGTATGCATATATTACCCTAATGTCACTATGGGAATTCACAAGTTGAGTGCCAAAACATATATCAAGTGAATCAATACGATACCCCATTATCACCACGAGTATTCAATTGCAAGACATATACCAAGTGTTCTCAAATCCATAAAAGTATTCAATCTGATAACCACGAAATCTCAAAGGGAAAAACTCAATTGATCACAACAAGATAGAGAGGGGAAACACCACATGATCCGACTATGTTAACAAAGCCCGCGATACATCAAGATCGTGACATCTCAAGAACAAGAGAGAGAGAGAGAGAGATTAAACACATAGCTACTGGTACAAACCCTCAGCCCCACGGGTGGACAACTCCCTCCTCATCGTGGTGGCCACCGGGATGATGAAGATGGCCATCGGAGATGATTCCCCCCCTCCGGCAGGGTGCCGGAATGGGTCAAGATTGGTTTTCGGTGGCTACGGAGCCCTGCGACGGTGGAACTTCTGATCTAGGTTAACCCTGAATGGTTTAGGAGTATTTGGGAATATATAGTGCAAAGAAGGGGTACGGGAGGCCACCGAGGTGGGCACAACCCACCAGGGCGCCCCAGGGGTGCCTGGCGCGCCCTGGTGGGTTGTGCCCCCCTCGGGGCACCCCCCAGGTGCTGCTTTGGCCCATCGGGAGTCTTCTGGCCCATAAAAAATCCACAAAAAGTTTCGCGGTGTTTGGACTCCGTTTAATATTGATTTTTTGCGATGTAAAAAACAAGAAAAAAACAACAACTAGCACTGGGTCAACAGGTTAGTCCCAAAAATGATATAAAGTTGCTATAGAATGATTGTAAAACAACCAAGAATGATAATATATTGGCATGAATACTTAATAAATTATAGATACGTTGGAGACGTATCAGCATCCCCAAGCTTAATTCCTACTCGTCCTCTAGTAGGTAAATGATAAAAGAAATAATTTATGAAGTTTGAATGCTAGCAAAGTGCACATGTTTGATCAATGATAATTTCAATCACTTTTCCTAGCATCATAACAACAATTCTTTCTTATGAAACTTCTCATGTTATAGTGGCAACTAATTCACATGTTAAGGTTCAAACAATGAATTCTCTTGAAACTCAAAAACCTATATTCTCAGTCACCAAGCAATTGCAATTCAACTTATTCAACAGAGTTTAAGTAAGATCTCCACATACTCAACCATCATATAGTCTTCTATGATTGCTAACACTCACCTTGTACACATGAGCAAAATGTTTCAACCGGACACATAGAAAGATAGGGACTTATTGTTTTGCCTCCCAATGTATTCACCACAAGGGTGATGTCAACAATAATAACTCATGCTACCCATATTCAACTGGACATATGTGCCTAGATCTTTCCTCACCACATGATGCTTGCCAAAAGATAAAAACAAAAAGGAAGAGAGAGAAGAACTTTGACTCTTTGCATAAAAGTAAATACATAAAAGTAAATGATAGGCCCTTCGCAGAGGGAAGCAGAGGTTGCCATGCGCTTATTTGTTTGTATGCTCAATCGCTTAGTGCAAGAGAATGTCACGTTGTATTGCCCCTTAAGATGACAACCTTTATTATGCAGTCTGTCGTTTTAATTCTTTTCCATCCAAGTTAGTAGAACGCTCAAGTTTCTCTTACACTAAATGATCTCACACTTTTAAAAGCAATTTCTATTGCCTTATTGCACCGAGACAACTTACTTGAAGGATCTTTCTCAATCCTTAGGTAGGTATGGTGGACTCTTGCAAATAACATTTGGGTTTAAGGGTTTTTGGATGCACAAGTAGTATCTCTACTTGGTGCGGAATTTTTGTCTAGCAAAGATGGGGCGCAAGCACCACATGTTGAAGGATCTATTGCAATATGACTTCTTTGTGAATATGAACAAACATAAACCATTACGTTGTCTTCCTTGTCCAACATCAACAATTTTGGCATATAATATTTTGATGGGGGCTCACAATCACAAAAGATTTCCATGATAGTATATTTGCATGTGAAAGTTCTCTTCCTTATACTAATTATTCGTGAATTGCTTGTATGACCAATATTGTGATTGTCAAGCCTCAAAAGATTTCACTTTCTAAACCCAATGTGAAGCTACCACTAGGCATGATATGATTTCAACTTCATGACATTCAATTTATTCAACAATTTACTCATAGGATATGAGTGAAGCACAAGAGTAAATGACATAGAAAAGAGCTTCGTTCACGGGATGTGAATGCCGCTTCCTTAGCTTCCTTGGAAACTATTTGAGGACTATATTTAATTTAACTTTCAGATCTAAGTACTTTATTAAAAAAGCAAGCAAGATGAAAATAAAATTACATTCTAAGAATATCACAACTCATGTGAAGAAGCAAAAACTTAGGCTCAACCGATACTAGATAATTGTTGAAGAAGAAAGGTGGGATGCCTACCGGGCCATCCCCAAGCTTAGATGCTTGACACTTCTTGAAATATTATCTTGGGATGCCTTGGGCATCCCCAAGCTTAAGATTTTTTGTCTCCTTAATTCCTCTCATATCACAGTTTTCCTAAATCTCAAAAGCTTCATCCACACAAAACTCAACAAAAGCTCGTGAGATAAGTTAGCATAAACCAATGCAAAAACCTTATCATTATCTACTGTAGAAAATCACTAAAATTATTATTCAACATTGCATACTAAATGCATCTGCTTATTTAATACTCCTATCCTCTAATAGAATCATTAAATAAGCAAACATATGCAAACAGTGCAAACATAACAGCAATCTGCCAAAACAGTACCGTCTATAAAGAATGCAAGAGTATCAATACTTACCTAACTCCTGAAACTATGAAAATTTACCACACTGCAGAAAATTTATCAGAGCTCATTTTGCAAAAAGTTTCAACATTTTATCACATTCTGACTTTTTTTGCAACATCGATAAACTTTCTGTTTTCAAACAGCAACATGTATATTTGCAAAAATAAGCATGGCAAAGGCTATCATTGCCACTTTTATTGAAATAAAGGATGCAAAACATTACTACAAATAACAGCAAACAAATTCTAAAAAAATAAAATGATGCTCCAAGAAAAACACATATCATGTGACGAGTGAAAACATAGCTCCAAGTGAGGTTACCAATAATGTTGGAGACGAAGGAGGGTATGACTTCCGGGGCATCCCCAAGCTTATTTGCTTGGATCTTCCTTGAATATTACCTTAGGGTGCCTTGGGAATCCCCAAGCTTAGGGTCTTGTCACTACTTATTCTCCTCATATCGACATCTCACCCAAAACTTGAAAGCTTCAATCACACAAAACTTAACGAAACTTTGTGAGATAGGTTAGTATGATAAAGAGCAAACCATTTCACTTTTGGTACTGACAAAGACAATATTCATAATTTTTCTCACACAATGCCTACTATAACATATCATTTCCACAATTTATATTGAGCAATATAGGCCATAGAAACTAGAAAAAAAGCAAACTATGCATTGAAAACAGAATATGTCAAAAACATAATAGTTTGTAGTAATCTGTACTCAAACCATACTTATGCTACTCCAAAAATTCTGAAAAATTAGGAAGACCTGAGAAATTTGTCTATTAATCTTCTTCAAAAGGAATCAACATTTTATCATGCTTCTGTTAAAAATGAGAATTGTTTTCCTGAGCGCAAAAGTTTTTGTTTTGCAGCAAGATCAAATCAACTATCACCATAAGCCATCCCAAAGGTCTTACTTGGCACTTTATTGAAACAAAAGCAATAAAACATGATTACTGAAGTAGCCTGATCATATGAACACACAAAAACAATAAGTAGAAGTGTTGGGTTGTCTCCCAACAAGCCCTTTTCTTTTATGCCTTTTAAGCTAGGCATGATGATTTCAATGATGCTCGCATAAAAGATAAGAACTGAAACATAATGAGAGCATCATGAATCACATGGCAATCACATTTAAGCCTAACATGCTTCCTATGCATAGGGGTTTTGTGAGCAATCAATTTATGGGAACAAGAGTCAACTGGCATAGGAAGGCAAAACAAGCAAAACTTCAAGATTGTCAACACATAGAGAGGAAACTTGATATTATTGTAGTACCTACAAGCACATGTTCCTCTCTCATAATAATTGTTAGTAGAATCACAAATGAATTCAACAATATATCTATCACATAAAGCATTCATTTCATGATTCACAAGCATAGAAATTTTGTTACCCTCCACATACGCAAATTTATTCTCATCAATAATTGTGGGAGCAAACACAACAAAATAACTATCATCAGAGTGAAAATTAAAAAGTTTCATGGTTATCATTATTCTTTAGAGCATACATGTCATCACCATAATAATCATATATAGGAACTTTGTTGTCACAATCAATTGGAACCTCTTCCAAAATAGTGGATTCATCATTAAATAAAGTCATGACCTCTCCGAATCCACTTTCATCAATATAATCATCATAAATTGGATGTGTGCAATCATTATAATAAATTTTCTCATCAAAACTTGGGGGGCTAAAAATATCATCTTCGTCAAATATAGCATCCCCAAGCTTATGGCTTTGCATATCACTAGTATCATGGATATTCAAAGAATTCATACTAGCAACATTGTAATCATGCTCATCATTCAAATATTTTATGCCAAACATTCTATTGACTTCTTCTTCCTCTAACTATTGATCACAATTTTCCGAACCATCATTTTCAAGAAACATATTACAAAGATGATTAATAATATGAAGCAACCTCAATTCCATTTTTAGTTTTCTTTTATAAACCAAACTAGAGATAAAACAAGAAACTAAAAGATTCAATTGCAAGATCTAAAGATATACCTTCAAGCACTCACCTCCCCGGCAACGGCGCCAGAAAAGAGCTTGATGCCTACTACGCAACTTTATTCTTGTAGACACGCGTTGGGCCTCCAAATGCAGAGTTTTGTAGGACAGTAGCATTTTCCCCTCAAGTGGAAGACCTAAGGTTTATCAATCCGTGAGAGGTGTAGGATGAAGATGGTCTCTCTCAAACGACCCTACAACCAAATACAAGAAATCTCTTGTGTCCCCAACACACCCAATACAATGGCAAATTGTATAGGTGCACTAGTTCAGCGAAGAGATGGTTATAGAAGTGCAATACAGATGGTAGAAGAGTATTTTTATAATCTGAATAAATAAAAACAGCAAGGTAGCAAATATTAAACGGGCACAAAAACGGTGTTGCAATGCTTAAAAACAAGGCCTAGGGTCTATACTTTCGCTAGTGCAATCTCTCAACAATGCTAACATAGTTGGATCATATGATTATCCCTCAAAGTGTAACAAAGAATCACTCCCGGGTTCCTATTAGCGGAGAACAAAAGATAGGAATAGTTTGTAGGGTACTAAACCACCTCAAAGCTATTCTTTCTGTTTGATCTATTCAAGAGTTCATACTAGAATAACACCAAAGCATATTAATATTCATAATACTCAGTCCACACAAAGAACTACAAGAGTGCCACAAGATTTCTACGGGATAAACAAGGACAAGAACGTGCAACAACCCCTATGCATAGATTACCCCAATGTCATCGCGGGAATCCGCAAGTTGAGTGCCAAAACATATATCAAGTGAATCAATATGATACCCCATTGTCACCACGAGTATTCAATTGCAAGACATATATCAAGTGTTCTAAAATCCATAGAAGTATTCAATCTGATAACCACGAAATCTCAAAGGGAAAATCAAGTCATCACAACAAGATAGAGAGGGTAAAACACCAAATGATTCGACTATATTAACAAAGCCCACGATACAACAAGATCATTACATCTCAAGAACACGAGAGAGAGAGAGATTAAACACATAGCTACTGGTACAAAACCTCAGCCCCGAGGGTGGACTACTCCCTCCTCATCGTGGTGGCCGCTGGGATGATAAAGATAGCCACCGGAGATGATTCCCCCCTTCGGCAGGGTGTCGGAACGGGTCTAGATTGGTTTTTGGTGGCTACGGAGCCCTGCGGTGGCGGAACTTCTAATCTAGGTTAACCCCGAAGGGTTATGGAGTATTTGGGAATTTATAGTGCAAAGAAGGGGTACGGGAGGCCACCGAGGTGGGCACAACCCACCTGGGTGCGCCAGGGGGGCCTGGCGCGCCCTGGTGGGTTGTACCCCCCTCGGGGCACCCCCAGGTGTTGCTCTGGCCCATCGGGAGTCTTCTGGCCCATAAAAAATCAACAAAAAGTTTTGCGGTGTTTGGACTCCGTTTAATATTGATTTTCTACCATGTAAAAAACAATCAAAAAACAGCAACTGGCACTGGGCACTAGGTCAATAGGTTAGTCCCAAAAAATGATATAAAGTTGTTATAAAATGATTGTAAAACATCCAAGAATGATAATATTGGCATGAATACTTCATAAATTATAGATACATTGGAGACGTACCAGGGTCCATCTGTCAGCCTCACCGCGTACAGTCCTCTTCCGATGGGTGTCGTTTGTTGACCACATTGACCACGCTGCACAGACTACACCAGGTGGTGGACGACGGTGAGGCAGTGAACAACATGGAGCGTGGGAACATGCGGAGGGTAGTACGAGGGTTGACAGTTTCAACTGTAGTGTGAGGCTGCCGTCGCCGCAGAATAACTGGGGGTGTGGGTGAGTAGAGGGATGGCCTGGCCAGTGGTGGGAGTAGTAGGGGGCGGTGAGGCCTCTGCGGCAGCACAGCCGGCCACGGGAGGCAGGAGCACGCGGTGGTTTGGACGGCTGGAGCAAGAAAATCAGAGGTTGAAGACGCAGGATGACCGTTGGATGTTAAGAATCCAACAGTCACTTGTGATAGAATCGTTTGTTGACTAAGTTGTCAAATCCTCCATACGCATCAACTTAGTAGGGCCACAAGTCAGCCTCCAAATTTGGCGGGCCCCAGCTATCATGGGGAGCACTCGTTATTTTTTGCTTAATAAGGAGGCACTTCCTTCCGTGCCAAGATATAGCCGGTGGGTCCCAGCTGTCATTGGGTGTATTCATTTTGTTGGCACAATAAGGAAGTACTTGCTTGCGTGCGGCCATGGACCATGTGGGTCCCAACTGTGTTGGTGCAACAAACCTTGGGTCTATTGCCCAGACTGTGCACATGCACGGGAACAAGATTGAAGCACCAACCCAAGTCAGAGTTCGAGGGACTAAGAGATTCAAAGGACCAACATACAGATCAGAGGGACCAGGATCGAGCCAGAGAAGCAAGGTACCACCAATAGAAAGGCCTTCTCTGCCGTCCAGGCGAGCCTGACAAAGGGCGAGGCTACTCCCAGAAGGAGACAACCAAGGCGTCCCGATAGGGCCTACTGGGACTCACGGAGATGAGACCACCTCACCAACCACTCCACCATGACCCACGTCATCGATCAATGAGGTGTCAAGCCGCAAAGTGACTAAGTAGCAGCCATTCGCCACATGGCGGCCTCTCTCTAAAGGAAAAACCCAAAGATGACACCCGTCCTAGAACATGTCAAACGAGTAGGCGTGGAGCTGACAAGATAGCCCGGCAGGCCTTGCCAGGCAACCAACGATGTGACGTTGAGCGGTGCATTTCATGCGCCCTGTCAGCCTGCAGAGTTAGGTATGATAGCACTATTTGCTATCTTATCTGTGTATAATTACTACTTTGCCATTGTGGTAACCCCTTGATCTATAAAAGGAGTCCCATGGCAACCATAGAAGAGGTTAGAAGGTTGGATAACTCACACACTCATATGCGCGTAGCCACTGCCGCCCTGAGGCAACCCCTGCCGGGCAAGTGTACTACGCTCCACCACCACCTTTCCACCATCAATCCACCAAAGCAAGAGTAGGGTTTTACGCCTCACGGCGGCCCGACCCTGGGTAAAATTGCCTGCGTGATCTCTGTCGTGCTACCCCACGCTTGTCTGCTCTTTGTGCAACGCAACGTCCCCCTGTCAAACTAGCAAGCGGCCTTCTGGTCCCATAGGTGGCCGTGGTTTCCTGCGACATCTTTGGCAGGCCAGGTAGGGGGCTCACTTGCGTGAACCTGAAGGCGTGCACAACACGTCATCTTCATCACCATCTTCATCTTTGATGATGCCATCGACCATGGTGCCCAAGAAGAAACCCGGTCCTTCGGCTAAACCGTCCACCTTGAAGGCCCTGCCGCCCACAACCTCTAACGCCGCGGGGGGTGCGGAGACATGCAAGGACGCGGACACTGGTGGGGATGTGGACGGAGCAGGTGGCACCATCACCACTTCCCCCGTGGCCGATGCAGGAGCAGGACGCATCGGAGGAGAGCAGCATCAACAACATCCCGACGGCCATGCTCCACAAGGGATGGGCGATGGGGTTTCTCCATTTGTGCCCCTCTCTCCCACTGACGGGCACAGCCGCAACAACGACGCGCGGACAGGGGTGAATCGCCACCCTCCGACTGCTCCCACGACGGGTGCGGCCGCAACGCGTGCACCTCCCCCGGGACGGGTCAACCAGGCCGCTACGCCTGACGGAGCTGCTGGCCCTCGAGCGCCTTCGCCACACCACATCCAGGTGGTCGCCCCACAGCAGCCGCGAGGGCATAGTGCTGCCGCCGCTGGCACCGTCAGGAGCCGAGTGACGGTGTGATCAACTTCATCATCATCCATGCAAAGTACAACTTCGGAGGCCATGGAGCGGGCTCAACTGCTACTGAGGTTTCCACCAGCGGCCGAGCAGACGGACGAATGGCATGCCACCATCCAAAGTCTGCTCAGTTTCGCCGAAGCTGGGGGCTCGCGGCTAGCTGGCCCACCGCAACCTCCCCAAGCGACATCAACGTCTCATGCTGCCAACCGTACGAAAGGGGCCATCCCCACGGTGCAGTCCTTGCCATGGCAGCCAGCGCGAGCGCAACAGAATCGATACCCCGATGATGTCTCGATGGCCTCTTCTGACCCTCGAGCGCGTCTAGACTAACGACGAGCTCCGGAGGATAGGCGGAGAGGAGACACACGCATCGTTGTCGAGCAATGCCGCGGTGACCTCCGCCGGACCTATGGGTGTGACGGCCCCTACGTTGACGAACCCGCGCCCGGTCTTGGCGGGTTCCTACCTTTCGAGGTTGGCTGCCCTGCCTTTACTCGTGAGCTGCGGCAAGTCCGTTGGCTGTCTGTTTGCACGTTCAAGCCAGAGATACCTAAGAAGTACGATGGGAGGCTAAACCTGGCAGAGTTTCTGAGCATCTACACTATTGCTGTTTAGGCTGCCGGGGGAAGAGACGAGAAGGTGTTTGCCAACTACTTCCCTTTGGCCCTCAAGTCCAATGTGAGGTCTTGGCTGATGCACCTACCGGAGAACTCCATTTCGTTGGTGCCTTCACTGGTGGCCATCAAGAGGCAGGCTGACCCAGTGACTTGCAGCTTCTCCAGCAGAAGGAAGGAGAAACCCTCCGTAAGTATTTATAGCGATTCAGCAAAGTTCATAGAAACATCCCAAATATCCATCTGGCAGCTGTGAAAGTTGCCTTCCAATCCAATGTGCGCAACCGCCGGATTCGTTCCAAGATGAATGTGCGGTTGCCCAAGACTGTGAAGGAGCTCTACACATTAGCGGATAAGTGTGCTCGGATGGAGGAGGGAAGGAAGTTGCCCGGAGAGGAAGATTGCACCAATGTTGATTCACAAGATGATGATGAATCAACCAGCCAGAAGAAGAGCAAGAAGCGCAGTAAGAAGTGGAGGGATAAGGCAGTGATGACTGTTGAAGGATTGGGCACGCCTAGTACCGGTAAGAAGGCCAAAGCTGAGGCCCCTAGCAAGGAATCTACCACATGCACTGACTGTCGGGAAGCCGCTACTCCCGAGAAAGCCGGGAAAGGTGATGGGCCGTATTGCAAGATTCATCGGACCAAGGGCCACGACCTTCAAGAGTGTTATCAGGTTGAGCAGCTTGTCAAGAGACAGAGAGCAGAATATGAGAAGCATGACAAGGAAAAATGTTAGAATGTTGCTGGCGGTAAGGGCTGTGGTGGTGAAGTAAATTGCCCCGGCAAACCCTTTCAGAACCAAGTGAAACCCGCCAGAGGCCAAGACAAGGAAGCTTGTAATGATGAGAGTGATGGAGGGGATGAAGAGGAAACCAGTGAGCAAGAGTTTCAAAAGGCACCGGCGCCCTATGCATTGACGGGGGTGCATCCCTGCACACCTCTCACCGCCAACTCAAGTGGTGGGCGTGAGAGGTCAATGCCATGGAACCAGCGCCGGAGGCCCAGAAGCTGCTCGAATGGTCCTGTACACCTATCATCTTTAATGAGGAGGATTATCCTAGCTGTACCACTATGGTAGGGTGTTTGCCATTGTTGGTCTCCCCAACAATTCGCAACCTCAAGGTCACAAAGATGTTGGTCGGCGATGGGGCCTGGTTGAATCTGATCTTCCCAGCGGTTATTAGTAGGCTTCAGATAGCAGAGGAAGAACTAGAGGTTACTGACATGTTTCAAGGACTTAATCTCTATAGGAGCCATCCTAAGGGAAAGACCACGTTGCCGGTAACATTTGGGGGAGAACTAAACTACCAGACTTAGAGGATTCTGTTTGATGTGGTCTTTCTACCCCTACCATACAATGGGATTGTTGGACGCCCGACCTTGGCTAAATTCATGGCGGCATCCCACTATGCCTACAACACCTTGAAGATGCCTGGGCCACTGGGAGTCATCACCATTCCATCAGACGAAAAGGATCCAATCATTTGTGTGGACAAGATATACTGGGACGCGGTCACGGCAGAGGTAGCGGCCGCAGCGGTTCCTGCTAAGGAAAGCAAAGGAAAAAAGAGAGATTGTAGGAACTCCGGCAAAGAATCCGGGAGGCATGCCCCCTCCGAGAGCATGGCACCCATTGATGATGTGTCAGAGTGTTCCAACAGCCGGAGATCCAAGGTCGCTGCACCCCAAGTAAAGAAGGTCCCGACAAGGCTGGCTGGCGTTGATGGTACTTTCACTATCAGCGCCACACTCGATGACAAATACGAAAGTGCGCTCGTCGCCTTCCTGCGGGCGAATATCAATGTGTTTTCTTGGCAACAATCTGATATCCACGGTGTTCCTAGGGAGGTAATCGAGCACCACCTTGCTGTCTGCCCACATGCCCGACCTGTCAAGTAGAAAGTTTAGAGGCAGGCCTTGGAGAGGCAGTAGTTCATTATGGAAGAGATCAAGAAACTGGAGGCAACTGGTTTGGTCAGAGGGGTGCTGCATCCCACGCGGTCGGCAAATCCAGTGGTAGTTCGGAAGGATAATGGGAAGTGGAGGCTTTGCATAGATTTCACAGATCTCAACAAAGCTTGCTCGAAGGACCCGTTTCCCTTGCCATGTATCGATCAGATTGTGGATTCCACTTCAGGTTGTGATTTGCTCACCTTTCTGTATGCATGTCCAAGGAAGATGAAGAGAAGATGTCGTTCATTACTCCATGTGGTACATACTGTTTTGTCCGCATGCCATTCGGATTAAAAAGTGCTAGGTCCACTTTTGCAAGGGCAGTCCAGATTGGTTTTGAGCCACAGCTGCACAAGAACATAGAAGCTTATATGGATGACACTGTGGTCAAGACCAAGGATAGAGCCACCCTTATTCAGGATTTGGAGTAGACGTTTGGTAATCTGCGCAAGATCAATTTGAAGCTCAGCCCAGAAAAGTGTATATTTGGTGTTCCTTCCGGCAAGTTGCTCGGGTTCTTCATGTCCCATCGCGGGATCGAAGCCAACCCCGACAAGATCAAAGCTATCGAGCAGATCCAAGTGAAAAGGACAGTTAAGGATGTTAGGCTCCTGACAGGATGTGTTGCCGCGCTAAGCAGATTCATCTCCAAGTCTGCCGAGCGCGCCCTGTCATTCTTCAAAATTTTGAAGAAGGCAGTGCCTATGAAGTGGACCCTGGAAGTAGAAGCAGCTTTGCAAGAGTTGAAGGCCTACTTATCCTCTGTGCCTACCTTGGTTTCTCCCAAACCCCAGGAGCTGTTGCTACTGTACTTAGCGGCAACCAACTAGGTGGTCAGTGCAGCCTTGATAGCGCAACGAGAAGTGGATGAGGCAGAGAGTGAGCAGGAACCGACAGAGTCAGAGAAGGATCAAGACAGCAATGAGCATGACAACGAGAGCAACCCCAAGGATGCGGCAAGGAAGAAAGGGGTGCAACGCCCATTGTACTTCGTCAGCTCCTTGTTATAGGGGGCTTGATCGAGGTACTATGGCATGCAAAAGTTGATCTTTGGTCTCATCATGGCCTCAAGGAAACCGTGCCACTACTTCCAAGCCCATGAGATCACGGTTGTCACTCGTTTTCCGTTGTAGAGGATACTCCAAAACCCTGAGGCTACCGGTAGAATAGTGGAGTGCGCTTTCGAGTTATCCAGTTTTGGTTTGAAGTTTGAGAGCACATCAACTATTCAGAGTTGGGCATTGGCAAAGTTTATTGCAGAATGGACACCAACCCATGATGAGGAAGTGACAGTGACAGTTATTCACAGCAAGGAATTGCCCCAAGAATGGATTATGTATTTTGATGGTGCTTTTCCCTACAAGGTGCAGGAGCTGGCGTGCTTCTTGTCACCCCCTCCGGGGATCACTTGAAGTACGTTGTCAAAATGCATTTTGCCCGGGAAGAAGCACCCAACAATATAGCTGAGTATGAAGGGCTCCTTGCCGGGCTCAGGATTGCAGCTGAATTGGGAATTAAGAAGCTGATCATTCTAGGAGATTCACAGCTTGTGGTAAGACAAGTCAACAAGGATTACCAAAGTCCATTGATGGAGGCATACGTTGAGGAAGTGAGGAGATTGAAGGAGCGCTTTGACGGATTGCAAACAGAGTAGGTACCCCGTGCGGAAAACATCATAGCTGATCATCTATCAAAGTGTGCTGCGCAGAAGCTTCCTGTGGAACCAGGGAATTTTGTTCCCCATCTCACTCAGCCTTCCGTATCCCTAGCAACAATGGCCCAGAAGAGGAGAAAGTTGGACTCCGGTAAGCCTCTCCTGGTAGAGTCATCCGCTCCTGGCAGAGACCCTGTCGGAAACAACTCCTCATAGCCTGCCAAACCACACCCTCCAGCCGGCCCCATGGACCCCGTGAATGAGGCATGTGCTCCCGGAGCAGAGGAGGTGCCGCTAGTCGCCGTTGCCGAGCCCCCAGCTCCAACTTGGGTAGGGCACATTGTCCCCTTCCTCCAAACCAGAGAGTTTCCCGGCGACCAAGATGAAGCTGAAAAAGTAGCCTAGATGGCCAGTATGTATCAGTTTGTTGATGACACTCTGTACAGAAGGAGGCCCGATGGTGTGAAATTGAAGTGCGTCTACTGGGAAGAAGGAAAGGAGCTGTTGGTTGAGATACACAAAGGCATGTGTGGCTCGCACATTGGATCAAGGGCATTAGTTGGGAAAGCATTCCAGCAAGGATTCTATTGGCCCACAGCCCTCCAAGATGCAGTCAAGCTAGTCACCAAATGTGAAGTCTGCCAGTTCCATTCAAAGAAAATCCACCTGCTTGCCCAAGATCTTCAAACAATCCCTCTATCATGGCCATTTTCGGTCTGGGGACATGCTATCCTCGGCCCCTTTCCCCAAGCAATCAGGGGCTTTGATTTCTTATTCGTTGCTATCGACAAGTTTACAAAGTGGCCGAAAGTGACTGCCGTGAGAAAGGTGACTGCTCAGTCAGCTATCAAGTTCTTGAAAGAACTGGAGTGTCATTTTGGAGTTCTGGCAAGGATCATTACCGACAACAGCACCCAGTTCACGAGCCGCGCCTTCATGTAATATGTTCATGCCCTCGGATGCAAGATCTCATTTGCCTCTGTGGCACACCCCAAAGCAATGGACAAGCTGAGAGGGCGAATGTTGAAGTGCTGTGCGGACTCAAGACGAGAACCTTTGATACGCTGCAGAAGCACGACAGGCGCTGGATCGAGGAGCTGTCGGTAGTTCTCCGGTCCCTCAAAACGACACCAAACCGAGCTACCGGGTAGACTCCCTTCTCCCCGGTCTACGGGGAAGAAGCATTTATCCCCACGGAACTCATTTACGGGTCTCCTCGAGTACTTGCCTACGACGAAGTAGCGCAAGATTAGCACCAATGTGACGATGCTATGCTACTCGAGGAGAACCGTCTCCGGGCTGCTACTTGTGGTGCACGCTAGCAGCAAGCCATGTGTCGCTATCATAGCCATAGGGTTCATGCCTGATGTTTTGAGGAAGGTGACCTTGTCCTTAGGCGCGTTCGGTCCGCCAAGGGTACAAACAAGTTGTCACCGAAGTGGGAAGGCCCTTGCCGGGTAGTATGAGTCACCAACCTGGCGCAGTCCCTCTGGAGACCAGAGATGGCATTCAGTTGCAAAACTCATGGAATATTGAGTATCTCCGCAAGTTTTACCCATAAGGCGCGACTGTCGGGCCCTACTCGGCAGCCACCCTTTTGTACAGGCCTTGCCTCAGCTGCATGTAACCCCTCGTACAAAGCCAGGGCAATGTCCCTATGCAAGAGAAAATAAAGAAGCGTTGTGGGGTGCCCCCGACCATGATTGCATGCATGCATGAGCATTCCAGGATCACTGCATAAGCATTTCATGAGCATTTGCATATGCATATAGATAGGATTGCATCTTGCATTCATTCTCATCTGCATGAATCTGGAGGTACCTACCGTGAACTTGGCTTTGACAAGGAGTTGAGAAGATTGCCCGACACTGTGATCCCCGGCACCAAACATATAGGTTCTGCCTCCTGTCCGTTAGTGTTCTGTAAGCTATAACTTGTGCATAAGAAAGCCTCGTCACTCCTTTGAGACATAGGTGCTCCCATCCCTGACTCGGATGATGCTTCGGTCAGGATGGTCGCAGTGGACTTTGGTAAAAAGAAGTTGGCGGGGGGCTGGTCCCTTTGTCTATTTGCCCGGTAGACGCAGTTCTCCAGCAGACAAAAAGGGTACCAGCAGGATAGCCTGTCGGGGAAAACTCGTGTATTTACATTAAAGAGGCATCTCACCTCTACATGGACACACACATGCATGAGTTCCAGGAAAGGTTCATCTTTTCCATTAATATGCAGATACGAGTACAAGCATTACAGAACACAAACATGGACTCGAGAGATTACATTATTTGAATTAAAATTTGGCAAGCGCTCACAGTTTAAGATTGAAAAAAGATAAGTGCTCCGTAAACTCCTCTCCCCGTCCCTCGTGTCCCAGGTAGTGCGGTGGGAAGAGAAAGAGGTCGGGACGCGCACAGGCACAACGCCACCCCGATCCCGTTAGGGCCTGCCGATTGCAGCCTGACAAGACTGGGAGTGGCGAGGCTGGTCACCACAGCGACCCCCTGGTCACCACCACCAGGACCGGTCGGAAGACTCCAACACAAGCTCCAGCGGATGAAGACGTCGAAGCCTAGCTAGAAGACCGCTGGAGGAAGCTGAAGCACCAGGGGGGCAAGCCTTTCCCCAGAAGCTACAGTGAAGATGGCACCGGGGAAAGAGGGGGAGAGCCAGACAGACGGGCAGCAAGTCGTCAATACGAGACAAATGCGTCGGTGCTATCGTACTCCGACTAGACAGCCTGCCTCCCGTCTTCTCCTCCTCCCTGGCTCTGTATTCGTCATCACCATCCCCCGGGAGTGCCGACCTCGCGGTCCGGCACCTCCTTCGGGGAGACGGCGAGGGACCAAAATAGCCAGGGGGCTCGAGCTGCACCACTCCCCACCTCGGCAGGCAGGAAGGGGCACCTCTTGTCGACATCAGCCCCAAGATTTCCAAAAGAGGCAGTGTTGGGATTACCAATGGTCTCCATCCCCGCCTCCCGGCCGAGCCTTGAAGGAACCAAGAGATTCGCCACAGCAAGGACCAGGCTCACTCCCCGAGCGCCAGCGCCAGCATTTGGCAACACTAGCCCCAACCAAGAGCCCGGGGGCTAGCCCCAGGCTCTCTTCTTCAACATATCCAACGAGAAGCAGGAGACGAAAGAGGACGAATGCAAGAATGAGTGACTCCGCCCTCCTCCGCCCCTCCCTTTTATAGGCAAGCCGGGGAGGGGAGTCGCTCCCTCAATGGGCGGCCACTATCATCCTCCTCCAATTCAAGATGACCGGGCCATCGCCTTGATGCTCTCCCATGCCGCACCCTCTTTTACCTACCCCGCGTGATGCATGCAACGTACGTGGCTAAGGATAAGGGCGTAGTGGGAAGAGTGAATTGGCAGTTTCTACCCCATGCATTAAAGTCATTCACGGGCCACTACTGGAGCGGCCCCACCACTATTGTCTTTACACGACGCACGAAGAAACCGGAAACTGGCCCGGAATCAAGGCTAAGGAAGGAGCAGAGAAGACCTCGAGGCCAACCTCTTCAGCAACCCCTCATGTGCACTTATTAGGCCCTACCCCGACGACGCTCGATATCATGTTCGGGCAGGCCCGGGGGCTTTTGTCGGTGCAAAAACCCTGGGTCTGTTGCCTAGACTGTGCACAGGCACGAGAACAAGATTGAAGCACTAACTCAAGTTAGAGTTCGAGGGACTAAGAGATTCAAAGAACCAATGTACAGATCAGAGGTAGCAGGATCAAGCCAGAGAAGCAAGGTACCACCAAGAGAAAGGCCTCCTCTGCCGGGTGGGCGAGCCCGACAAAGGGCGAGGCCACTCCCAGAAGGAGACAACCAAGGCATCCCGGCAAGGCCTACCGGGACTCACGGAGACGAGACCACCTCACCAACCACTCCACCATGACCCACGTCGTTGATCAATGCAGTGTCAAGCCGCAAAGTGACTAAGTGGTAGCCATTCGCCACATGGCGGCCTCTCTCTACAGGAAAAACCCACAGATGACACCCGTCCTGCAACTGTCAAACGAGCAAGCGTGGAGCTGGAAAGATAGCCCGGCAAGCCTTGCCTGGCAACCAACGATGTGACGTTGAGCGGTGCATTTAATGCGCCCTATCAGCCCGCAGAGTTAGGTATGATAGCACTATTTGCTATCTTATCAGTGCATAATGACTACATTGCGTTGTGGTAACCCCTTGATCTATAAAAGCAGGCCCTTGTCAACCGTAGAAGAGGTTAGAATGTTGGATAATGATGTCTACTATGCAACTTTATTCTTGTAGACTCGTGTTGGGCCTCCAAGCGCAGAGTTTTGTAGGAGAGTAACAATTTTCCCTCAAGTGGACGACCTAAGGTTTATCAATCCATGGGAGGTGTAGGATGAAGATGGTATCTCTCAAACGACCCTGTAACCAAATACAAGAAATCTCTTGTGTCCCCAACACACCCAATACAATGGCAAATTGTATAGGTGCACTAGTTCAGTGAAGAGATGGTGATAAAAGTGTAATATTGATGGTAGAAATATATTTTTATAATCTGAATAAATAAAAACAGCAAGGTAGCAAATAGTAAATGGCACAAAAACAGTATTGCAATGCTTGAAAATGAGGCCTAGGGTCCGTACTTTCACTAGTGCAATCTCTCAACTGTGCTAATATAATTGGATCATATAACCATCCCTCAAAGTGCAATGAAGAATCACTCCAAAGTTCCTATCTAGCGGAGAACATAAGACAGAATTGTTTGTAGGGTACGAAACCACCTCAAAGCTATTCTTTCCGATTAATCTATCCTAGAGTTCGTACTAAAATGACATGAAGCTATTCTTTCCGATTGATCTAACCAAGAGTTCGTACTAAAATAACACCAAACCAAATTTAGATTCATAACATTCAATCCAGCACAAAGAACTTCAAAGAGTGCCCCAAGATTTCTACCGGAGAAACAAAGACAAGAACATGCATCAACCCCTATGCATCGATTACCCCAATGTCACCTCGGGAATCCGTGAGTTGAGTGCCAAAACATATCTCAAGTGAATCAATGTGATACCCCATTGTCACCACGAGTATTCAATTGCAAGACATATATCAAGTGTCCTCAGATCCATAAAAGTATTCAATCCGATAACAATGAAATCTCAAAGGAAAAACTCAATTTATCACAACAAGATAGAGAGGGGAAAACACCATATGGTCCGACTATATTAACAAAGCCCGCAATACATCAAGAACACGAGAGAGAGAGAAAGAGAGATTAAACACATAGCTACTGGTACAAACCCTCAGCCCGAAGATGGACTACTCCCTCCTCATCGTGGTGGCTGCCGGGATGATGAAGATGGCCACCGGGAATGATTCCCCCCTCCGACATGGTGCCAGAACGTGTTATAGATTAGTTTTTGGTGGCTATAGAGCCTTGCGGCGGCGGAACTTCTGATCTAGGTTAACCCCAAGGTTTTTGGAATATTTGAGAATTTATAGGGCGAAGAGGGGGTGCGGGAGGCCACCGAGGTGGGCACAACCCACCTGGGCGCGCCTGGGCTCCCATGCGCGCCCTGGTAGGTTGTGCCCCCCTCGGGGCACCCCCTAGATGCTCCTTTGGCCCATTGGTGGTCTTCTAGTCCATAAAAAATCCACAAAAAGTTTTGCGGTGTTTGGACTCTGTTTGATATTGATTTCCTACGATGTAAAAAAACATGCAAAAAACAACAACTGGCACTTGGCACCATGTCAATCGGTTAGTACCAAAAAATGATATAAAATGATTATTAAATTATTATAAAACATCCAAGAATGATAATATAACAATATGGAACAATAAGAAAAATTATAGATACGTTGGAGACGTATCAATATCCCCAAGCTTTATTCCTACTCGTCCTCGAGTAGGTAAATGATAAAACCAAAATTGATGTGGAATGCTGCCTAACATGTCATCTCATATTATTTTCTCTATAGCATGGACATTTGGACTTTTATATGGTTCAAAGCAATAGTCTAGTTTTGACATGAGGACTTAAATACTCAAGCATACTAACAAGCAACCATGTCTTTCAAAATATCGATGCTAAAATGAGTTATCCCTATCCCATCATGCTCAATCATTGATCCATTCATGAAATACACTCGCATATTAGCTACACCCAATGCTCAAGTATGATCGTAGTGCCCCTAGTTGGTGCTTTTATAAGAGAAGATGGATACTCAAATTAAAAGTAAAAATTGCATAAAGTAAAAGAAAGGCCCTTCGTGGAGGGAAGTAGGGGTTTGTAGAGGTGCTAGAGCTCAAAGCGGAAGTTGAGAGATAAAAACATTTTGAGAGGCAAACTTTTCCCACCAGGAAAAACGATTTAGAGCTCCCAACACTTCCCATGCTAGATATATCATAGGCGGTTCCCAAACAGAAAATAAAGTTTATTCCTTTTTCCACCATACTTCCTCTTTCCATGGCTAACCGTATCCATGGGTACCCTCCATACCAACACTTTCCAAGGAATTTATTATTTGACAACATAAAGTAAATTCATTTTTAATTTTGGGAGTGGGCATCCCTGATACCTCTACCTTACTCTCGTGCAATGACAAGTGAATAAACACTCATCGTGAGAATAACACATCTAGCATGGAAAATATTGGCCACCCCTCACCGCCTCGCGAGCGGTACGAGCACACAAAAGAGAAATTTATTTTGAAAATTAGAGATGGCACATACAAATTTGCTTGGAATGGCAAAAGAATACCACATATAGGTAGGTATAGTGGACTCATGTGGCAAAACTTGTTTAAAGGATTTTGGACGCACAAGTAGTGATCATACTTAGTGCAAAATTAAGCATAGCAAAATATTGAGAAGCGACCAACCAAGAAATGAATAATCGCATAAGCGAGCATTGAGCATAATTAACACCAAATAATGCACCACAAGTAGGATGTAATTTCATTGCACAACTATTGACTTCCGTGCTTGCATAGGGAATCACAAACCTTAACACCAATATTCTTACTAAAGCATAATTACACATCAACATCACTCACATATCACATCACCATATCTCAAAACTATTACGAGGAATCATGTTTATTTTGTCCAATGATCTTCGTCAAAGTTTTTATTATATCCTTCTTGGATATCTATCACTTGGGACTAATTTTCATGTGTTGCTTTTGATAAGCTCAAACAAATATAAGTGAAGATCATGAGCATAATATTTCTTTCTCTCAAATTAATTTAGGTGAAGCTAGAGATAATTTCTTCAAAAATACTAAAGGACACCGTGCTCAAAAAGATATAAGTGAAGCACTAGAGCAGTTCCATAGAAAAGAGCTTCGTTGACGGGATGTGAATGCCGCTTACTTAGCCTCCCAGGGAACTATTTGAGGACTCTATTTTATTTAAAAACTTTCAGATCTAAGTACTTTATTAAAACACCAAGCAAAACAAAATAAAATGACAATCCAAGGATAGCACACATCATGTGATGAAGCAAAAACTTAGGCTCAACTGATACTAACTGATAATTGTTGAAGAAAGGTGAGATGCCTACCTGGGCATCCCCAAGCTTAGATGCTTGATACTTATTGCAATATTATCTTGGGGTGCCTTGGGCATCCCCAAGCTTGAGATTTTGTGTCTCCATAATTCCTCTCATGTCACGGTTTTCCTAAATCTCAAAAGCTTCATCCACACAAAACTCAACAAGGACTCGTGAGATAAGTTAGTATAAACCAATGCAAAAACCTTATCATTCTGTACTGTAGCAAATCACTAAAATTATTATTCAACATTGCACACTAAATTCCTCTTCATATTTAATACTCCTATCCTCGAATAGAATCACTAAACAAGCAAACATATGCAAACAATGCAAACATAACAGCAATCTGCCAAAATAGTACAGTCTGTAAAGAATGCTAGAGTATCAATACTTCCATAACTCCAAAAGTTATCAAAATTTACCGCACTGTATAAAATTTATCATAGCTTAATATGCAAAAAAAAAATTCAGCATTTTATCACATTCTAACTTTTCTAGGGAATTTTTGCAACAGCGGTAAACTTTCTGTTTTCAAACAACAACATGTAGACTTTTAAAATAAGCATGGTAAAGGCTATCATTGCCACTTTTATTGAAATAAAGATAGAAAACATTATTTTAAATAAAATAAATAAAATCCTAAAAAATAAAATGATGCTCCAAGTAAAACTCATATCATGTGACGAATGAAAACATAGCTCCATGTGAGGTTACCGGTAATGTTGGACATGAAAGAGGGGATGCCCCAAGCTTAGTAGCTTGGATATTCCTTGAATATTACATTGGGGTGCCTTGGGCATTCCCAAGCTTAGGGTCTTGTCACTCCTTATTCTCCTCATATCTACATCTAACCCAAAACTTGAAAACTTCAATCACACAAAACTGAATGGAACTTTGTGAGATAGGTTAGTATGATAAAGAGCAAACCATTTCACTTTTGGTACTGTCAAAGAGAAGATTCATAATTGTTCTCACACAATTCCTACTGTAGAATATCATTTCCACAATTTATATTGAGCAATATAAGCCATGGAAATTTGAAAACAAACAAAATATGGATTGAAGACACAATCTGTCAGAAACAGAACAGTCTGTAGTAATCTGTACTCCAACCATACTTACGCTACTCCAAAAATTCTGAAAAAATAGAAAAACCTGGGAAATTTGTCTTTGAATCTTCTGAAAAAATAATCATCATTTTATCACGCTTCTGTTAAAAATGAGAATTGTTTTCCTGAGCAGAAAAGTTTCTGTTTTTCAGCAAGATCAAATCAACTATCACCGTAAGCCATTCCAAAGGTCTTACTTGGCACTTCATTGAAACAAAAGCAATAAAACATGATTACTACAATAGCCTAATCATGTGAACACATAAAAAATAGGTAAAATTATTGGGTTTTCTCCCAACAAGCGCTTTTCTTTAATGCCTTTTAGCTAGGCATGATGATTTCAATGATACTCGCATAAAAGATAAGAATTGAAACATAAAGAGAGCATCATGAAGCCCATAGCAAGGACATTTAAGTCTAACCCGCTTCCTATGCATAGGGATTTTGTGAGAAAACATCTTATGGGAACAAGAATCAACTAGCATAGGATGGCAAAACAAGCATAACTTCAAAACTTTCAACACATAGAGAGAAAACTTGATATTATTGCAATTCCTACAAGCATAAGTTCCTCCCTCATAGTAATTTTCAGTAGCATCATGAAGAAATTCAACAATATAACCATCACATAAAGCATTCTTTTCATGGCACAAAAGCATAGAAAACTTATTACTCTCAACATAAGCAAATTTATTCTCATCAATAGTAGTGGGAGCAAACTCAACAAAATAACTGTCATGTGATTGAAAATTAAAATCATGATGACAAGTTTCATGGTTATCATTATTCAATATAGAATACATGTCATCACCATAATCATCATAGATAGCAACCTTGTCCTCGTAGTCAATTGAACCCTCATCCGAAATGGTGGATTCATCATTAAATAATGTCATGACCTCTTCAAATCCACGTTCATCAATATAATCATCATAAATAGGAGGCATGCAATCATCATAATAAATTTCTCATCAAAACTTGGGGGACTAAAAATATCATATTCATCAAATATAGCATCCCCAAGCTTATGGCTTTGCATATCATTAGCATCATGGATATTTGAAGAATTCATACTAACAACATTTCAATCATGCTTATCATTCAAATATTTTGTGCCAAACATTTTATTGAATTCTTCTAACTATTGAGAACAATTTTCCGATCCAACATTTTCAAGAAAGATATTATAAAGATGATCAATAATATGATGCAACCTCAATTCCATTTTTTGTAGTTTTCTTTTATAAAACAAACTAGTGATAAAACAAGAAACTAAAAGATTCAATTGCAAGATCTAAAGATATACCTTCAAGAACTCACCTCCCCGACAATGGCGCCGAAAAAGAGCTTGATGTCTACTACGCACCTTTATTCTTGTAGACTCGTGTTGGGCCTCCAAGCACAGAGTTTTGTAGGACAGTAGCAATTTTCCCTCAAGTGGATGACCTAAGGTTTATCAATCCATGGGAGGTGTAGGATGAAGATGGTCTCTCTCAAACAACCCTGTAACCAAATACAAGAAATCTCTTGTGTCCCCAACACACCCAATACAATGGCAAATTGTATAGGTGCACTAGTTCAGCGAAGAGATGGTGATAAAAGTGTAATATTGATGGCAGAAATATATTTTTATAATCGGAATAAATAAAAACGAAAGGTAGAAAATAGTAAACGGGCACAAAAACAGTATTGCAATCCTTGAAAATGAGGCCTAGGGTCCGTACTTTCACTAGTGCAATCTCTCAGCAGTGCTAATTTAATTGGATCATATAACCGTCCCTCAAAGTGCAACGAAAAATGACTCCAAAGTTCCTATCTAGCGGAGAACATAAGACGAAATTTTTTGTAGGGTACGAAACCACCTCAAAGCTATTCTTTCCGATCAATCTATCCTAGAGTTCGTACTAAAATAACACGAAGCTACTCTTTCCGATAGATCTAACAAAGAGTTCATACTAAAATAACACCAAAGCAAATTCAGATTCATAATTGAGCAATCCAACACAAATAACTTCAAAGAGTGCCCCAAGATTTCTATCGGAGAAACAAAGACAAGAACATGCATCAACCCCTATGCATAGATTACCCCAATGCCACCTCGGGAATCCGCGAGTAGAGTGCCAAAACATATATCAAGTGAATCAATACGATACCCCATTGTCACCACGAGTATTCAATTGCAAGACATATATCAAGTGTTCTCAAATACATAAAATTATTCAATCCGATAACAACGGAATCTCAAAGGAAAAAACTCAATTCATCGCAACAAGATAGAGAGGGGAAAACACCATATCATCGCCACAACAAATCCCATAATACATCAAGATCGTGAAATCTCAAGAACATGAGAGAGAGAGAGAGAGATTAAACACATAGCTACTAGTACAAACCCTCAGCCCCGAGGGTGGACTACTCCCTCCTCATCGTGGTGGCCGCCGGTATGATGAAGATGGCCGCCGGAGATGATTCCCCCCTCCGGCAGGGTGCCGGAACAGGGTCTAGGTTGGTTTTCGGTGGCTACAGAGCCCTGCGGCAGTGGAACTTCTGATCTAGGTTAACCCCACGGGATTTCTGAATATTTGATAATTTATAGGGCGAAGAGGGGGTGAAGGAGGCCATGAAGGTGGGAACAACCCACCTGGGCGCGCCTGGGCCCCCAAGTGCGCCCTGGTGGGTTGTGCCCCCTTCGGGGCACCCCCAGGTGCTGCTCTGGCCCATTGGTGGTCTTCTGGTCTATAAAAATCAACAAAAAGTTTCAAGGTGTTTGGACTCCGTTTGATATTGATTTCCTGCATGTAAAACACATGCAAAAAACAGCAACTGGCACTTGGCACTATGTCAATAGGTTGTTACGAAAAATGATATAAAAGGACAATAAAATGTTTATAAAACATCCAAGAATGATAATATAATAGCATGGAACAATCAAAAATTATAGGTACGTTGGAGACATATCAGAAAACTCACACCCTCATACGCGCGTGGCCACTGCCGCCCTGATGCAACCCCTGCCTGTCAAGTGTACAACGCTCCACCACCACCTTTCCACCATCAATTCACCAAACTAGGAGTAGGGTTTTATGCCTCACGGCGGCCCGAACCTAGGTAATATTGCCTGCGTGATCTCTGCCATGCTGCCCCACTCTCGTCTTCTCTTTGCGCAACGCAATGTCCCCCTACCGAACTAGCAAGGGGCCTTCTGTTCCCATAGGTCTCCGTGGTTTCCAGCGACAAACTGTCAACCTCTCCATGTACATACCTCTTCTGATGTTATTGTTTGTCGACAATGTTGACCACGCCATGCCAAGAACACCAGCGTGACAGACGACGGCGAGACCCAGGAAGGGAATGACCCGGAGGCGGCGAAGCCACAATAGTGGAGGGATGTGGGTGAGTGGAGGGATGGCCTGGACAGCGGTGGGAGTAGTAGGGGTGGTGAGGCCTGCGCGATAGCACAACCGGCCACGGGAGGCGGGAGTAGGCGGCCCCGTCGGTGCTGGATTTGGCGGCTGGAGCAAGAAGATCAGAGATTGAAGAAGCACGACGGCCGTTGGATTAACATCCAACGATTACGTCTGCTAGAATCATTTGTTGACAAATATAATAAGTAAAAAAAATCTTGCATACGCATCAACTTAATAGGCCCACAATTCAGACCATTCCCTATTTTTGTAATAATTTACAGCTCATTGCAACTTCTTATGCAATTTAATGCAGTCCTTTTTTGTTGGCCAGGGCCAGGGTTAAAAATTTAAACGAAATTTCGCATATTTCTGTGGGGTCCAAACTATTTTTAATACCAAAATGTGGAGCCAGATTTAAAGTACTTTGAAGATATATTTAAATTAGGTTAAACCCAAGTGAAATTGGAATCTGGAAATGTGCAAAAAATTCGAAACTATATAGTAATTGCCAATTTGTTATCTGATTTTTGTATTTACATCCCATTTCATATTATTTTCAAGATTTGCAGCCATCTTGAAAGAGTTGCAGCCCATCAGGGCGTAGAAAAATAAGTAGGCCTGGATTAGGTATTCTTCAAAAAATAAACCGGGCTGATTTTCACAAAGAAAAAATAGCTGGGCTGGTCATGTGGTGAACGTAAAATATAAGCCTGGGCTAGACGAGCCACAACCCAGTTGAAACCCTGCTCCGTCTCAAAAATAACAAAAAAATACTACTCGAGCAGCTACATCCCAGGTGTCAGCCGATCTTGTGTTGTTCTCTTGTCTATTGACTATATACACTGACAATGTCGTGGGTCCCAGATGTCAGGAAACCACTAGGAGGAAGCATTTTGTTTTTCTATATGCTGACAATGGAGTATATATAACAAAAAATGAGGAACTTCCTTGCGTACGGCCATGGACATGGTGGGCCCCTACCGTCATCCTCTCCACGTATAGTCCTCTCCTGATTCCTCTTGTTTGTTGACCATGTTGACAACGCGACAGGGCGGCGCCTGAAGGCAATATGCCCTAGAGGCCATAAAAAAATTTGTTATTTATATTTCCTTATATCATGATAAATGTTTATTATTCAAGCTAAAAATGTATTAACCGGAAACTTAGTACATGTGTGGATACATAGACAAACAGAGTGTCCCTAGTATGCCTCTACTTGACTAGCTCGTTAATAAAAGATGGTCAAGTTTCCTAACCATAGACATGTGTTGTCATTTGATGAACGAGATCACATCATTGGAGAATGATGTGATGGACAAGACCCATCCGTTAGCTTAGCATAATGATTGTTTAGTTTTATTGCTCTTGCTTTTTCATGACTTATACATATTCCTCTGACTATGAGATTATGCAACTCCCGAATACTGGAGGAACACTTTGTGTGCTATCAAACGTCACAATGTAACCGGGTGATTATAAAGATGCTCTACAGGTGTCTCCAATGGCGTTTGTTGAGTTGGCATAGATCGAGATTAGGATTTGTCACTCCGAGTATCGGAGAGGTATCTCTGGGCCCTCTCGGTAATGCACATCACTATAAGCCTTGCAAGCAATGTGACTAATGAGTTAGTTGCGGGATGATACATTACAGAACGGGTAAAGAGACTTGCCGGTAACGAGATTGAACTAGGTATGATGATACTGATGATGAAATATCGGGCAAGTAACATATCGATGACAAAGAGAATGACGTATGTTGTTATGTTGTTTGACCGATAAAGATCTTCGTAGAATATGTAGGAACCAATATGAGTATCCAGGTTCCGCTATTGGTTATTGATCGGAGATGTGTCTCGTTCATGTCTACATATTTCTCGAACCCGTAGGGTCCGCACGCTTAACGTTCGATGATGATTTGTATTATGAGTTATGTGTTTTGGTGACCGAAGTTTGTTCGGAGTCCAGGATGAGATCACGAACATGACGAGGAGTCTTGAAATGGTCGAGAGGTAAAGATTGATATATTGGATGGTTATATACGGACACCAGAATGGTTTTGAAGAAGATCAGGGATTTTTTGGAGTACCGGGAGGTTAGCAGAACCCCCCGGGAAAGTTAATGGGCCTATTGGGCCATAGTGGAAAGAGGGAGGCTTCCAAAGAGGTGGGGCACTGTAACACCCCGGATATAACTTTCCCTATTTGTACTCCAACTCTTGCCTTTTCCGGCGTTAAGTTTATTTATTTCCTCGGGTTTGGCTCTTTGTCTCCGTGTGTTGTTGTCGTTGTCATGCATCTCATATCATGTCATCATGTGCATTGCATTTGCATACGTGTTCGTCTCATGCATTCGAGCATTTTCCCCGTTGTCCGTTTTGCATTCCGGCGCTTCGTTCTCCTCCGGTGGCCATTTCTAGCTTTCTTTTGTGTGTGGGGATTAAACATTTCCGGATTGGACTGGGACTTGCCAAGCGGCCTTGGTTTACTACCGGTAGACCGCCTGTCAAGTTTCGTATCATTTGGACTTCGTTTGATACTCCAACGGTTAACCGAGGGACCGAAAAGGCCTCGTGTGTGTTGCATCCCAACACTCCTCCTATTTGGCCCAAAACCGACCTAACTCTGCTCCATCATCTAGAGCGTTCGATCACGATCGCGTGGCCGAAAACCGCACCTCATCTGGACTCTCCTAGCTCCCTCTATGGCTATAAATAGATCCCCTCCGTTTTCGGATCTCCATCCTCCTCGAAACCCTACAATCCCCTCGCGCGCCGCCGGACAAGGTCTGCACCGACGGACACGTCCGGTTCCTCCCTCGCCGCCGCCACGTGTCGCCATCCTACTGGCCCGCTGCCGCCGCGCCCACATCAATGCTGCCTCGCCCGCGCCGGCCCGACTGGCCCGCGCGCGGCCCTCCCGCCGCCGATCCGGGCCAGAGGCAGCGCCCCGCCGCCCACGCCTTCTTCCCCG
>NC_041390.1:319118801-319139645 GCF_002162155.2 Triticum dicoccoides
CGCCGCGCCGCCGCACTCGCCCGCGCCGGCCGGAGCGCGCCGCCGCCGCCGTCCACTCCGTCCTCCTCCTCTCCCTCTGGATACGGCGATCCCCTCCACTCCGACCGCCGTCCGCGCCATCGCCGGCGAGCAGCGCCACCGCCTCGGTTCGCGTGCCGGGTCAACCCTAGATCCGGAGGTCGAAATTTCTTCCAACTCCCTGATATTTTCAGTCCATGTGCACATGTTCGTAGCTCCGTAACTTTGCATCCGTAGCTCCAATTCATGCATATAGCATATCAAAATGTTCATCTCAGAGAGTACATCATTTCATTCCATTGCATCATTTTCATTTGATCTCATCTTGATGCCCTAAATGCTGTTAGAAGAGGGCTACTTGAGTTAATTGTCAGATTTGCTACTCCGTTTAGGTTTTTGTCATTTTTGCCATGATTAATGTGTGCATGCTATGCCCTGATGCTCTACATGTGTTTTGTTAAGGGTTTTGTCATCTTTCCAGAGGTGCAACCCATGTATTTTTGTGATGTGTGTGGTGACTTGTGCAAGCTTGCAAAGTGGCACACTTGCTAATTCTGTTTTCAGGGACTTAGTATTCTCACTAAGTCCTGGAGCTGTTCATCTCATGATGCCATATGTTCTTGTTGTTTCCTAGTGATCCGTGCCTCTTTTGAGGATGATCAGTAAGGGAGTTTTGTTAATTTTGTAGTGCTATATCCATCCATGTCTTTTTTTTTCAATTATGGAGCACCCTAGCTTGAGTCAATCGAGCTCTACTTTTGCTACTTTGTGAATCTGGGCAGATTGTCAACTTGTTTGCAATTTTGCCGGTGATGTTGTAGTTGATCCATGCATGCTATGCTATTGTTCTTGCCATGTCTAGCTTGCATTTTGTTCCTTCTTGATGGATGTATGCTTTTCTTGCCATGACTTGCACCATAGTGAGTGCATCGAGCTCGTAAACATGCCTACTTGAGTTATATTTCAGCATGTGTCAGTTTTTCACATGCTTGCAATTGTATTTTCTGATCCCGTTTGGCTCAAGGTCACTAAGGGACTTTTGTTAAGCTCTTTGAGTAGCTCCATGCCATGATTTACTTTGCCATGATCAGGTCCTGTAGCATGTAGTTTTGTTGCTCCGAAGAGTGCTACCTGATCTGAAATTCCAGACAAGTGTTAATTTCACTAAGTCTGAGATCTGTTTGTCATATGCATTTTTGCCATGCTTGTTTGAATCTGTTAATGGATGAATTGGCCCTAGCTCAGTGCTAGACTTTTGTTAAGAATCTTGTGTGCATCCCTGCCATGTATTTTGTTGTCATGTTTGGGTGATGTAGCATGTTCATTTCGTTGCATTTAGATGCCTACTTGCTGTAAATCGCAGACCGGTGTCATATTTGAATCGCTTGCCATTTCCAAACCGTAACTCCGATTCCGGCGTTCTTTATATCGTTTTCAAGCGATTTCATCTCATCTTTCCAGTGGAACACTTGGTTTTCCATTTTGAGGCCAGGTTCATGCGTTTCCTGTCATATCTTGCATTTTCCATCCCGCATCGCCTCCCGCATAGCATATCATCATCGCATCGTCTTGTTTGGTTCTTCCACGTGGTTGATTGTATCCTTGTTGCTTGTTTGTCTTGTTTGGGTAGAGCCGGGAGACGAGTTCGCTAACGATGAGCCCGTTGAGTTTGCTTTCCAGGATCCAGTAAACTCTGACAATTGTGCAGGGAAGATGATCATACCCTCGAAATCGCTACTATCTTTGCTATGCTAGTTTGCTCGCTCTTTTGCTATGCCATTGCTATGATGCCTACCATTTGCTTTGAAGCCTCCCAAATTTTCCATGTTAAACCTCTAACCCACCATGTCCTAGCAAACCGTTGATTGGCTATGTTACCACTTTGCTCAGCCCCTCTTATAGTGTTGCTAGTTGCAGGTGAAGATTGAAGGCCGTTCCTTGTTGGAACATCTTTTATTTACTTGTTGGGATATCATTATATTGCCATGTTATCTTAATGCACCTATATACTTGGTAAAGGGTGGAAGGCTCGGCCTCTCGCCTAGTGTTTTGTTCCACTCTTGCCGCCCTAGTTCCCGTCATATCGGTGTTATGTTCCCGGATTTTGCGTTCCTTACGCGGTTGGGTTATAATGGGAACCCCTTGATAGTTAGCCTTGATTAAAGCTTTTCCAGCAATGCCCAACCTTGGTTTTACCATTCGCCACCTAGCCTATTTTTCCCTTGGGTTTCTGGAGCCCGAGGGTCATCTTATTTTAACCCCCCCGGGCCAGTGCTCCTCTGAGTGTTGGTCCGACCAAGTAGACTGCGGGGCCACCTCGGGGCAACTTGAGGGTTGGTTTTACTCGTAGGATGTCTCATCTGAGTGTGCCCTGAGAACGAGATATGTGCAGCTCCTATCGGGATTTGTCGACACATTCGGGCGGTGTTGCTGGTCTTGTTTTAACCTGTCGAAGTGTCTTGAATTACCGAGATACCGAGTTTGACCGGAACGTCTTGGGAGGAGGTCTATTCCTTCGTTGACCATGAGAGCTTGTCATGGGCTAAGTTGGGACTCCCCTGCATGGTTTTGAACTATCGAAATTCGTGCCCGCGGTTATGGGCAGATGGGAATTTGTTAATGTCCGGTTGTAGATAACTTGAACCTTAATTTAATTAAAATGAATCAACTGAGTGTGTTACCGTGATGGCCTCTTCTCGGCAGAGTCCGGGAAGTGGAAACAGTGTTGTAGTAATGTTTGCGCAGGTTGCTCTCTAGTTTTTCACTCGCGCTTTGCCTCCTCTTCTCGCTCTCTTTTGCGGATAAGTTAGCCACCATACTTGCTAGTCGCTTGCTGCAGCTCCACCTATATTTTACCTTGCCTTACCTACAAGCTTAAATAGTCTTGATCGCGAGGGCGCGAGATTGCTGAGTCCCTGTGGCTCACAGATTACTATTACACCAGATGCAGGGCCTGATGATTCCGCTCCAGGAGACGCGTATGAGCTCAAGTGGGAGTTCGACGAAGACTCTCAACGTTACTATGTTTCCTTTCCCGATGATCAGTAGTGGTGCCCAGTTGGGGGTGAACGGGACCGTTGTCACTTGTTGGGTTTCTCTTTTATTTTGGCGCCGTAGTCGGGCCATGAGTGTTTGGATGATGTAATGTTATTTATGTACTTGATTGACGTGGCGAGTGTAAGCCAACTATGTTATCTCCCCTTTATTAATCATATTACATGGGATGTTGTGAAGATTGCCTAACTTGCGACATATGCCTTCAATGCGATTATGTCTCTAAGTCGTGCCTCGACATATGGGAGCTATAGTCGCATCGAGGTTGTTACAAGTTGGTATCAGAGCCTTCGCCGACCTTAGGAGCCCCATTGCTTGATCGTTTTTAGCGGCCGAGTTGTGTCTAGAAAAATGTTTTGAGTCTTTTAGGAATTATATATCGAAGAGTTTAGGAATTCTTTTTACTTCCCAGTCTCCTCATCGCTCTGGTAAGGCATCCTGACGTAGAGTTTTGACTCTTCTCTTCTCAAATTTCACTAAAAAAATTTAGGATCACGCAGGTATCTTGGAATCGTTCCGATGGTTTTATGATGAGAACATTGTCTTGGTGCCTCCTGTCAGGGGTTTAGTGGAAGTGTCCCGGGGAGTTGAGCTCTGAGGTGTTGTCATCATAATTTTATCGTTGCAGTTCTGGAATACCTGAGTTTAGTACGTCGACATCGAAAATCTCTTTTATGCAGTTCGTTGGTGAGATAACCTCGATGCCACCCAGTACTGGGGCAGGAGTTTGGGAGTATCGCAATAACTTGTATAACGGATGCTTTTCGAAGGTTGAGGTAGATGGTTTCCGAAGTTTTCTTGGTTATGTGTTGAAGGATGGATACAACTGGATGTAGGATTTGCTAGTTTGGGTGAGATATTATGCTTCACCTGTATCCCCAACACCTGATTGCATAACCGGAAAGGTTCGGGGGTTTCATAGGTGGGAATTCTTGTAGCTCTAGTTCTTCTTCCACGTATATTGGTTTGAGATTGGGATTTCTTACCGATTATTCGTTCTTGATCCGTACCTTGTTGATTTATTTCTCTACCTTAATTCTATGTGGCTTCTCAATTTATGGATATGTGACCATTTCAAGAGGAATGCATTCATTCATTTTGTTCGGAGTGAAGACTATATGTTGCAATTTGCATTCCGTTGGATCCAGCTTCAATATTTGTCTATCATTGTGCTAATGGTGGTCAACCTCTTCAAGATGGCTCCTCCAACACGCACGACTCCAAATCCTGATGCGCCACCACCTCCACCTCCTCCAGGGGCATGGCAAGCTGTGATGGCCGCAACCAATGCAAACACACAGTTGATCATGCAAATTCTTCAAAAGCGCAACCAAGGCAACCAAGGGAATCAAGGCAGCAATCAGAATCACTTTGCTTCACTCAACCAGTTCCTTGCTAACGGGCCAAAGACTTTCAGCAATTGTGTTGAGGCAACCGATGCTGACGATTGGCTTGTGGATCTGTGTAAGCATTTCGAGTGCAGTAACGTCAGGCCTGAGGACTTTGTTAAGTTCGCTTCCTTCCAACTCAAAGATCAAGCTGCAGAATGGTTCCAGCAGTACAAGGACTCCAGAGGTGGACGTGTTATCACTTGGGATGATTTCCGTCGAGATTTCCGAGCTCATCATATTCCTCAAAGCGTGGTTGAAAGCAAGCATGAGGAATTCCGCAATCCGAAGCAAGGCTCTTTGTCTGTCTATGACTATAACAAGTTGTTCCAGAAGCTCGCCCGCTTTGCCAAGCAGGACGTCCCTGATGAGAAGAGCATGATATATCAGTTCAGGGGAGGTCTCAGAGAAGAAATTCAGCTAGCTCTTGTCCTCTTCGAGCCCTTGAGATACGATGAGTTCTATAACATGGCATTGAAGCAAGAGGCTGCTCAGTTGAGGTGTGATGCTTCCAAGAAGCGAGTTAGAGATGCTACTCCTTCTTCCTCTACTCAAGTGGCCAAGGAGCGGAAGTTTTGGCTTCCTCCTCCTCCGCTCCGTCAGCCGTATCAGCAGAAGAGCAAAGGTGGCAGTGGTTCTTCCCACCCACCCAACCCTGGCTTTCAGAACAAGACTTCGTCTCAAGCTCCAAGATCGAGTGCTCCTATCACCGTCCGTTTTCAAAGGTCACGTGCAACAAGTGCCAACAGAAGGGTCACTATGCCAACAAGTATTTCAACCAGAGACGTCTTCCTCCTCCTCCTCCTGTGAGATCGGCAAGTACAGCTGTGGTCAAGCATAACCCCAAGTTCGCCAAGGTCAACTTGATGAATGCAGCTCAGGCAGAGGACTCGTCAGATGTGATCATGGGTAACCTTCCTGTTAACGATGTTCCTGCAAAAGTTCTTTTTGACACTGGTGCATCGCATTCCTTTTTGTCATGCCCTTTTGCATCGAAGCATAATGTTGATACAGAGATTATGCCCAAAGTCATGCAAGTTGTTTCTCCCGGCAAGCTTTGACTTCTAGTTTTGTTGCTCCCGATATCTCTATCACATTGGGTGATTACAAGTTTCTCTCTTCTCCGGTGGTTCTGGGTAACTCGGATATTGATCTTATTCTCGGAATGGATTGGCTTTCTAAGCACAAGGCTCAGCTTGATTGTGCAGCCAAGCAGATTCAATTGACTCATTCGTCTGAGGATGTAATTGTCTTTGCCGCTTGGGATAATACCATCCGTCTGTTTCTCTCAATGAGAAGGGTGAATTGGATGCCATCTCTCAAATTCCAATCGTTTGCGAATATCAAGACGTCTTTCCAGAAGAGCTCCCAGGAATGCCTCCGCACCGGCCAGTTGAATTCGTTATTGATCTTGAGCCTGGCACGGAACCTGTGTGCAAACGTCCTTACAAGCACGGACCTGAAGAGTTGAAGGAGCTGAAGAAGCAACTCGATATTCAAGAGAAAATGGGTCTCATCCGGCCTAGTTCTTCTCCGTGGGGTTGTGGTGTTCTTTTTGTGAAGAAGATGGATGGAACGGACCGACTTTGTGTTGATTACCGTCCAGTGAACAAGAAGACCATCAAGAACAAATATCCACTTCCCAACATCAATGAGCTCTTCGAACAACTCAAAGGTGCCCAAGTATTCTCCAAGCTTGATCTCCGCATGGGTTATCACCAGATTCGCATTCGTGAGCAAGATATTCCCAAGATGGCTTTCAGGACAAGCTTTCATTCATATGAATACACTGTCATGTCTTTTGGCCTCGTCAACTCTCCTCTGATGTTCTCTCGCATGATGAACTTCATCTTCAACGCCTACACCAATGACTTCGTTTTGGTCTATCTCGACGACATTCTGGTTTTCTCCAAGAACAAGGAAGATCATGCCAAGCATTTGCGTTTGGTTCTTGATAAGCTCAGAGAACACAAGTTCTACGCCAAGTTCTCCAAGTGTGAATTTTGGCTCAATGAGGTTCTTTATCTTGGTCATATCATCTCTGCCAAGGGCATTGCCGTGAATCCTGAGAAGGTGTCTGCAATTGTGAATTGGGAACCTTCTCAGAACGTGAAGCAACTCCGTAGCTTCCTCGGTCTCACAAGCTATTGCCGAAGATTCGTTGAAAACTTTTCTAAGATCGCGAAGCCTCTCTCAAATCTTCTTCAGAAGCACGTCAAGTACGTTTGGTCTCCGGAGTGTGACATTGCTTTCAACACTTTGAAAGAGAAATTGATCACTGCTCCAGTTCTGACTCCGCCTGATGAATCCAAGCCGTACGAGGTCTTTTGTGATGCCTCTCTCCAAGGTCTTGGTGCAGTATTGATGCAAGAGAAGAAAGTTGTTGCTTATACATCTCGCTAGTTGAAGCCTAATGAGAAGAACTACCCCACTCATGATCTCGAGTTGGCGGCAGTTGTGCATGCTCTTTTGACTTGGAGACATCTTCTATTGGGAAGAAAAGTGGACATTTTCACTGATCACAAGAGTCTCAAGTACATCTTCACTCAGCCTAATCTCAACCTCAGGCAAACTCGATGGGTCGAAATGATTCAAGAGTATAATCCAAGTATTGAGTATACTCCAGGCAAGGCCAATGTGATTGCTGACGCATTGAGCAGGAAAGCTTACTGCAACAGTCAGATTCTCAAGCCTTATCAACCCGAGCTTTGTGAAGCTTTCCACAAACTTAATCTGCAAGTTGTTCCTCAAGGTTTCCTCGCCAACCTTCAAGTCTCTCCTACCTTAGAAGACCAGATTCGCCAAGCTCAGCTTCTTGATGCTATGGTGAAAAAGGTGAAGATTGGGATTGCCAAGAGCCAGTCCAAGTACAAGTGCTACCGCCTTGATGACAAGGACACTCTTTTCTTCGAGGATCGTATTGTTGTACCCAAAGGTGAACTTCGTAAAGTGATCATGAACGAGGCTCACAATTCTCTCCTCTCCATCCACCCTGGGAGTACGAAGATGTATCAGGATCTCAAGCAAGCTTATTGGTGGACTCGAATGAAGCGTGAGATCGCTCAATTCGTGAATGAATGTGATGTCTGCAGAAGAGTGAAGGCAGAACACCAAAGGCCAGCAGGTCTCCTCCAACCTCTTGCCATTCCAGTATGGAAGTTTGACCACATTGAAATGGACTTCGTGACTCGGTTTCCAAAGTCCAAGCGTGGCAATGATGCTATATTCGTTGTCATCGACAAACTCACCAAAGTGGCTCATTTTCTGCCTATCAAAGAGTCGATCACTGCAGCTCAATTGGTGGAACTCTATACCTCTCGTATTGTGTCTCTGCACGGTATTCCACAAGTGATCTCTTCAGACCATGGCAGCATCTTTACCTCGAAGTTTTGGCATTCTTTTCAGAAGGCCATGGGCACCAACATCCGCTTCAGCACAGCTTTCCATCCTCAACTAGCGTTCAAGTCGAGCGTGTCAACCAGATTCTTGAAGATATGCTCAGGGCTTGTGTGATCTCCTTCGGCATGAAGTGGGAGGATTGTCTTCCTTATGCTGAATTCTCCTACAACAACAGTTTTCAAGCAAGTTCGGGCAAGGCCCCTTTTGAAATTCTGTATGGCAGGAAGTGTCGTACCCCTCTCAACTGGTCTGAAACCGGTGAATGTCAGCTTTTGGGTAATGACTTAATCACATAAGTAGAGGAAATGTGCAAAGTCATTCGTGATAACCTCAAAGCAGCCCAATCCCGTCAGAAGAGCTACTATGATAGTAAGCACCGTGATTTGGCTTTCGAGATCGGAGATCATGTTTACCTCCGTGTCTCTCCTATGAAAGGTACTCGTCGCTTCGGTATCAAAGGGAAGCTTGCCCCTAGATACGTGGGACCTTTCAAGATTGTCAGCAAGAGAGGCGACCTCGCCTATCAACTCGAGCTTCCTTCAAACTTTGCAAATGTTCATGACGTGTTCCATGTCTCTCAGCTTTGAAAGTGCTTCAAGACTCCTGACCGCACCATCAACTTCGAGGACATTGAGCTCCAAGAAGATCTCTCTTATCGTGAGCACCCAGTTCTATTCTTGAAGAGACTGAACGCAAGACTCGCAACAAGTCAATCAAATTTCTCAAAGTTAAGTGGTCACACCATTCCGACCGTGAAGCTACATGGGAACGCGAGGATCACCTCCGTTCTGAGTACCCGGCGTTCTTTCAGTCCTAGATCTCGGGACGAGATCCTTTCGTAGTGGTGGAGTGTTGTAACACCCCGGATGTAACTTTCCCTATTTGTACTCCAACTCTTGCTGTTTCCGGCGTTAAGTTTATTTATTTCCTTGGGTTCGGTTCTTTGTCTCTGTGTGTTGTTGTCATGTCATGCATCTCATATCGTGTCATCATGTGCATTGCATTTGCATAAGTGTTCGTCTCATGCATTCGAGCATTTTTCCCGTTGTCCGTTTTGCATTTCGGCGCTTCGTTCTCCTCCGGTGGCCATTTCTAGCTTTCTTTCGTGTGTGGGGATTAAACATTTCCGGATTGGACCGAGACTTGCCAAGCGGCCTTGGTTTACTGCCGGTAGACCGCCTGTCAAGTTTCGTATCATTTGGACTTCGTTTGATACTCCAACGGTTAACCGAGGGACCGAAAAGGCCTCGTGTGTGTTGCAGCCAAACACCCCTCCAATATGGCCCAAAACCCACCTAACTCTGCTCCATCATCTAGCGAGTTCGATCACGATCGCGTGGCCGAAAACCGCACCTCATTTGGACTCTCCTAGCTCCCTCTATGGCTATAAATAGATCCCCTCCGTTTTCGGATCTCCTTCCTCCTCGAAACCCTAAAATCCCCTCGCGCGCCGCCGGACAAGGTCTGCACCGACGGACACATCCGGTTCCTCCCCCGCCGCCGCCACGTGTCGCCATCCTATTGGCCCGCCGCCGCCGCGCCCACATCACCGCCGCCTCGCCCGCGCCGGCCCGCGCGGCCCTCCCGCCGCCGATGTGCACATGTTCGTAGCTCCGTAACTTTGCATCCGTAGCTCCGATTCATGCATCTAGCATATCAAAATGTTCATCTCAGAGAGTACATCATTTCATTCCATTGCATCATTTTCATTTGAGCTCATCTTGATGCCCTAAATTCTGTTAGAAGAGGGCTACTTGAGTTAATTGTCAGATCTGCTACTCCGTTTAGGTTTTTGTCATTTTTGCCATGATTAATGTGTGCATGCTATGCCCTGATGCTCTACATGTGTTTTGTTAAGGGTTTTGTCATCTTTCCAGAGGTTCAACCCATGTATTTTTGTGATGTGTGTGGTGACTTGTGCAAGCTTGCAAAGTGGTGCACTTGCTAATTCTGTTTTCAGGGACTTAGTAATCTCACTAAATCCTGGAGCTGTTCATCTCATGATGCCATATGTTCTTGTTGTTTCCTAGTGATCCGTGCCTCTTTTGAGGATGATCAGTAAGGGAGTTTTGTTAATTTTGTAGTTCTCTATCCATCCATGTCTTTTTTTCAATTATGGAGCACCCTAGCTTGAGTCAATCGAGCTCTACTTTTGCTACTTTGTGAATCTGGGCAGATTGTCAACTTGTTTGCAATTTTGTCGGTGATGTTGTAGTTGATCCATGCATGCTATGCTATTGTTATTGCCATGTCTAGCTTGAATTTTGTGCCTTCTTGATGGATGTATGCTTGTCTTGCCATGACTTGCACCGTAGTGAGTGCATCGAGCTCGTAAACATGCCTACTTGAGTTATATTTCAGCATGTGTCAGTTTTTCACATGCTTGCAATTGTATTTTCTGATCCCGTTTGGCTCAAGGTCACTAAGGGACTTTTGTTAAGCTCTTTGAGTAGCTCCATGCCATGATTTACTTTGCCATGATCAGGTCCTGTAGCATGTAGTTTTGTTGCTCCGAAGAGTGCTACCTGATCTGAAATTCCAGACAAGTGTTAATTTCACTAAGTCTGAGATCTGTTTGTCATATGCATTTTTGCCATGCTTGTTTGAATCTGTTAATGGATGAATTGGCCCTAGCTCAGTGCTAGACTTTTGTTAAGAATCTTGTGTGCATCCCTGCCATGTATTTTGTTGTCATGTTTGGGTGATGTAGCATGTTCATTTTGTTGCATTTAGATGCCTACTTGCTGTAAATCGTAGACCGGTGTCATATTTGAATCGCTTGCCATTTCCAAACCGTAACTCCGATTCCGGCGTTCTTTATATCGTTTTCAAGCGATTTCATCTCATCTTTCCAGTGGCACACTTGATTTTCCATGTTGAGGCCAGGTTCATGCGTTTCCTGTCATATCTTGCATTTTCCATCCCGCATCGCCTCCCGCATAGCATATCATCATCGCATCGTCTTGTTTGGTTCTTCCACGTGGTTGATTGTATCCTTGTTGCTTGTTTGTATTGTTTGGGTAGAGCCGGGAGACGAGTTCGCTAACGATGAGCCCGTTGAGTTTGCTTTCGAGGATCCAGTAAACTCTGACAATTGTGCAGGGAAGATGATCATACCCTCGAAATCGCTACTATCTTTGCTATGCTAGTTTGCTCGCTCTTTTGCTATGCCATTGCTATGATGCCTACCATTTGCTTTGAAGCCTCCCAAATTTGCCATGTTAAACCTCTAACCCACCATGTCCTAGCAAACCGTTGATTGGCTATGTTACCACTTTGCTCAGCCCCTCTTATAGCGTTGCTAGTTGCAGGTGAAGATTGAAGGCCGTTCCTTGTTGGAACATCTTTTATTTACTTGTTGGAACATCTTTTAATGCACCTATATACTTGGTAAAGGGTGGAAGGCTCGGCCTCTCACCTAGTGTTTTGTTCCACTCTTGCCGCCCTAGTTTCCGTCATATCGGTGTTATGTTCCCGGATTTTGCTTTCCTTACGCGGTTGGGTTATAACGGGAACCCCTTGATAGTTCGCCTTGATTAAAGCTTTTCCAGCAATGCCCAACCTTGGTTTTACCATTCGCCACCTAGCCTATTTTTCCCTTGGGTTTCCGGAGCCCGAGGGTCATCTTATTTTAACCCCCCGGGCCAGTGCTCCTCTGAGTGTTGGTCCGACCGAGTAGACTGCGGGGCCACCTCGGGGCAACTTGAGGGTTGGTTTTATTCATAGGATGTCTCATCTGAGTGTGCCCTGAGAACAAGATATGTGCAGCTCCTATCGGGATTTGTCGGCACATTCGGGCGGTGTTGCTGGTCTTGTTTTAACCTGTCGAAGTGTCTTGAATTACTGAGATACCGGGTCTGATCGGAACGTCTTGGGAGGAGGTCTATTCCTTCGTTGATCGTGAGAGCTTGTCATGGGCTAAGTTGGGACTTCCCTACAGGGTCTTGAACTTTCGAAAGCCGTGCCCGCGGTTATGGGCAGATGGGAATTTGCTAATGTCTGGTTGTAGATAACTTGAACCTTAATTTAATTAAAATGAATCAACTGAGTGTGTTACCGTGATGGCCTCTTCTCGGCGGAGTCCGGGAAGTGGACACGGTGTTGGAGTAATGTTTGCGTAGGTTGCTCTGTAGTTTTTCGCTCGCGCTTTGCCTCCTCTTCTCACTCTCTTTTGCGGATAAGTTAGCCACCATACTTGCTAGTCGCTTGTTGCAGCTCCACCTATATTTTACCTTGCCTTACCTACAAGCTTAAATAGTCTTGATCGCGAGGGCGCGAGATTGCTGAGTCCCTGTGGCTCACAGATTACTATTACACCAGATGCAGGGCCTGATGATTCCGCTCCAGGAGACGCGTATGAGCTCAAGTGGGAGTTCGACGAAGACTCTCAACGTTACTATGTTTCCTTTCCCGATGATCAGTAGTGGTGCCTAGTTGGGGGTGAACGGGACCGTTGTCGCTTGTTGGGTTTCTCTTTTATTTTGGCGCCGTAGTCGGGCCATGAGTGTTTGGATGATGTAATGTTATTTATGTACTTGATTGACGTGGCGAGTGTAAGCCAACTATGTTATCTCTTCTTTATTAATAATATTAAATGGGATGTTGTGAAGATTGCCTAACTTGCGACATATGCCTTCAATGCGATTATGTCTCTAAGTCGTGCCTCGACACGTGGGAGCTATAGTCGCATCGAGGGTGTTACAGGCACCCCCAAGCCCAAACTGAATTGGACTAGGGTTGGGGGGCGCGGCCCCCCTTTCCTTCTCCCTCTCCCTCTTTCCCCTTTCCCCTTTCCGTTAGTTGGAAGGAGGGGGGACAAATCCTACTTGGACTAGGAGTCCAAGTAGGACACCCCTTGGCGCACCCCCTTGGGCCGGCTACCTCCTCCTCTCCCCTTTATATACGGGGGCGAGGGGCACCCGAAAGGCACAACATCAATTGTCTTAGCCGTGTGCGCTGCCCCCCTCCACGGTTTACCACCTCGGTCATATTGTCATAGTGCTTAGGTGAAGCCCTACGCGGATCACACCACTACCACTGTCACCACGCCGTCGTGGTGACGGAACTTTCCCTGGACCCTCTACTAGGTCAAGAGCTCGAGGGATGTTATCATGCTGAACGTGTGCTGAACACGGAGGTGTTGTACGTTCGGTACTTGGATCAGTTGGATCGTGAAGACATTCGACTACATCAACTGCGTTACTAAACGCTTCCGCTTTCGGTCTATGAGGGTATGTGGACACACTCTTCCCTCTCATTGCTATGCATCTCCTAGTTAGATCTTGCATGGTCGTAGGATTTTTTTGAATTACTACGTTCCCCAACAGTGGCATCCGAACCAGGTCTATGCGTAGATGATATATGCATGAGTAGAACACAAAGAGTTGTGGGCGATAATAGTCATACTGCTTACCACCAAAGTCTTTCTTTGATTCGGCGGTATTGTTGGATGAAGCGGCTGTCGGCGTTCTGGGAACGGGGGTCCCCAGACTTGCCTGCCTGCTGCCCATAGCGTGGCTCCATCAGCAGCCCTATACGGCCCTCGTCACCAGCAAACACTCAAGACCCTCGCGAGGGGCCAAGCCTTGCAAGGCGGACGATGCAAGACCTCCTCAGGGGCGGCCTCACCAAGCTGGCTCGCGAGGGGCGGAGAGATCAAGGCAAGGGACACCTCGCGAGGTTTGTGTGATGCAAGCCATGATGACCGGAGCCAGGCGGGCGCCAGCGCGCAGTGTCCTCGTTTCCTCTTTGGTGCTAAAGAGGCAAGCGTAGGCGAGGAGTCCCGAGGCATCAGGCAAAGGTTTCCATATCGGTGCAACAAGAACAATACCAGTAGGACAGCAAGACGGAGGTCACCGTGGAGCCCAAGACGGCGTCACCACCAGAGCCTTTGGCAGACGAAGACTACTTTTGTCAAGATAGCTTGTACTAGTTGTCCCCCTTCAAATTGGCCGTTGTGGGATCCCTTCCCGCCTAATATTTGGGAAGAGGACCCGGCCTCTATAAATAGGACTAGCCTCCACCGTAGACAGGGGCAACCTCATCTTGGACCAGATCCATTCCACCAAAGCCACCACACTCGCCGAGCACAAGGGCACCTCTCCTCTAGAGGTTGTTCTTCCCTTGTAACTATTCATCCTCAGCCCAAGAGGAATTCCACCACCACTACTAGGAAAAGGCCTACTAATGGCGCACCTAATTTGGCCATTAATGGCGCATTAGTGGTGCACCATTAGTAGCACACCATTAGTATCTGGTATACTAATGGCGCACCTCAGATGCGCCATTAGTATATACAACAGAGCGCCATTAGTATGCCTCCCAGGGGGCCATGTATACCCAGGTGCTTTGGCATACTAATGGCGCACGACAAAAAGATGCGCCCTTAGTAACTTCGGCATACTAATGGCGCACTGTTTAATGATGCGCCATTAGTATCCTTTGGCATACTAATGGCGCACTATGATGTGATGCGCCATTAGTATGAATATTAGGTTTTTTTTATTTTTTTATTTTCTGTTTTTTGCACAGGTTACAAAATGTATAATTGGACAAAATATAAACAACACACATCAACAACAGATTCATCGAATACAATAGAAGATTAGTCTCTGAATACAATTCATCATTTTAGTCTCCGAATACAATTCATCATATTAGTCTCCGAATTGAAAAGACCGAAGAAAGATAGAACATTATATTACAAGTCTCGAGACCGCGAGTTTGTCTTCACATTACAAGTCGATATCGATCATCTAAACTACCATCACATAGAAGAGAGCTGCGGTCATCACGATGAGCATCATCACGATGAAACTCGTCTTCAGCCGGTTCCTCCAACGCTCCCTCCCCTCTCCCGCTAGATAGCGGGTGTATCTAGATTCGGCCTCGGCCCTAGTGGCGTACCCTTTGTAACTGTTACCGCTGAATCGGTGAACCTGTCTCCGACACTCCTCCCAGTCATCATAGACTCCGGAACCTTACCCTTGTACACGACATACCACGGCATCACTAGGCAGTAGCCAAATGAAACGTTAGTACCAATTCATAGACAATACATAAGCAATATATAAGTATATAACAGAACGATCGGAAGAGAAAAGCAAGACATTAATAGCATCGATTACATCTTAAGTTGAACGACTCTCGAAACCAAAGAGACATACTACAAGTTCATTAAAGTTTAATTGCAACATGAGCCAATCGATGTTTCAGAACTAGACACAGCATCACTGCTTTCGACTCGACTCAAGGGACCGGAGCGTGGATGAAGCCGCCGTCTATCGTGGGAGTCATGAAAGAACGGGCGTTGTGAGCCTGCATTTGTAGGATTGTGTCGATGTCACTGTTGGACGGTTGATTTCTGAGGTAGAACTGCCCCGAGGTACGAAGGACATCTTGATGGATGATTTCCGCAAACTCCGACTGGATGCGAAAGAATTCTTGTCTGATGTCCGCGTCCTGGATTGCCGACACGCTCGCGGCCCAATCTTTGAGTCTACTCGGTAGCAGAAGGTGATGATGGTCCCGTACGATCGCCCGCATGTGATGGATGGCGTAGTAGGCACCCTTCTGACCGCCAGGTAGCTGCTTGACGCAGCAGAACGTCGTATTGTGGGAGAACACGTGCTTGCCATACTTACGAATAGGCCTGGTGAAGGTGCCTCCAGATTTGACGTAGCCGGGGAGAACATCATCAAGAACCTTCTTGACATTTGTGTAATCTATGTTCGACTGACGGTCCGGGTCGAAATACGTGGCCATGGAATATTTGGGGCTTAGGAGGATGAGCGTGCAATGTGTGTCACTGCAGAAAACACGGAATGTTAAAAAGAAAAATGATCGAAATCTAAGAATTCATATGTTACGGGGCGGTTGAGGGGAGGACTTACTCGGGAAAGTAAGGCACGAGGAAGTTATCCTTATCTTGGTTTGCCAGAATGACGCCTTCGAGGTAAGAACTCGCGACTTGCCGGTCCCCAGCGCTGCCCAAGATCTTGGCACGCATGTAGAAGGGGTCGACTATCACGATGTCCGGGGTCTTGTCGCGAATGATCCGCATCTCCATACTCAGCGAAAATAGCCGAACGAAGGTGTAGTGCAGCGGATGAAGGTTCAACATAGCGTGGATGTCATCAAACCGCAGGACGATCGTACCCCCGATGGAGTTATCCACAAAGCCCTTGCCCTCTGGCACCTTGGACGCGAAAACCGGGTATGCCACATCCTTCTCTCCGAGACGCCGCTTCTCCAAAGAAAGAACACTGTCATGCAGACTCCGCATAGAACCGGTTGCAGCATCGAGCATATTTCTCGGTAGCATCGGCCTACCCGCCACATGAACCCTCCTCGAGATATCCTCAGGTGAAGGTGGCCCGTCGTGAGCACGGATCGCACTCGGTGCCGGCTGGCCCGCACCCTTGTTAGTCTTTCTTTTGCGTGCCATCTTCTTCTCCTGTAATGGGACCGAGTTCTGCTCACAGACCGCCTTCTTGAGTGTGTTGGGGCTGATCATATTTCGCACCTCGCCTATCTGAGGCTCGGTGAAGTCGGCAGCTGGAGGCGTCTCCTGAGAGCTGAACTGCAGACGACACCTGTTGCAACTTGGCTTCTCCGCGGTACCAGCTAGATCGCACACGTCTTTTGTTGGGTTGGGTTCTTGAGAAGGAGGCCCCATGAAGTCGCCACCGTACCCATGATCGGCAAAGTACTGATCGACGTTGGCAAATGTATCGTCGTTGTCGTCGTTCTGATCCTGTGCCATATGCATGTTTGGATCCAGTGGCATAGGGATGTCCGGCACTGTTGCAGTGGTCTTGCCATGGGGCCGACTTGGCGGCGGCACGACTGGCGGTGTTGTCTTTGGGGTCGTGTCCCCCGCCCCCAAACGAATCTGGCTCTTCAGCCAAAGCAGGGGCCAGCTCAGGCAAGCGCTAAGGGTCATCACATCATCCTTGTCGGCCCCGATGGGTTGAATCGGAGGTAACAACTCGTCGCAGCCTGGCAGCACCCGAACCAGTTGAACCCTAAACAAGTTGGGTGGCATCTGGGTACCGTGGAACAAGGGGTTGCCCGGTTGAACGATTTTGCCCTTGGCGACATCGACCAACTCGTTGTTCACGAAGTGCAGGAGAGTGCACAGAACATCGGCGGCGCCCTGCGAAAACATGTAGGGCGTCAGGGATGCCCAGTCAAAGGCAAGAAGATGAAGTCCTCGGCCGAGAGAGGCTTAATTAGTTACCGTGATGATGGCGTCGAGCTCGGCTAATGTCGAGGCACCGCCAACGGCGGGCGTGCAGTTGACGGAGGGGCCGCTTGCTGCAGAGGTGCCGGCCGGCGTACACCCGGGTGCATTAAGCTCCCGTGCCGCCTCCGCCGGAGACACCAATGCCGCCTCCGCCGGAGACACCAATGGCCCCGCCATCGCGTTCTGCGAGTTGCTGGCCGTGAAGCTAGGAATCGGGGGCGGCCCCTGTTGGCCGCCCGCAATCCAAGCACTAATCCCCTGGATCAAGGTAGGCACAATGGCGGTGATCGTCGCTCCGAGTTGTTGTTGCACTTGCTCTTAGACAATCTCCGGAATCCGCGCCACCTGTGCCCTGAGTTCTTGAACCTCGCGCGCCTGGCTTTCCGAGCTGGTCTTTTTCTCCTTTCGCCCACCAGTGTTATAGTATGACGACCATTTTGTCGACAAGCCTTTGCCGGCCACACGACCAGCTGACGTCGGCTTACTGAGCTTATCCTTGTTCTTCATTACATTCAACGCCCTATTTAGAGTGGTGTCCCAAGGGTTGCTCTTAGTCGACCCCGCGCTACTGCTTTCAGTCGCCTGCGGAAGGAATGTGAACCATTTAGAAATTTGGCTTCATTAATTAGAATGCAACCATATGGAGCTAATTACGCGGGGGTGTATTCCTTACCAGAACAAGCTCAAGTGCCCTGGTCTTCGGATCCGTGGTAAGCTCCTTTGTTTTCGGGTCCTTCTTGTACCGGGCCCTCACAAAGTTCCTGGTCTGCTTGTCACCGTATTTATCGAAGAGGGGCGGTAGGCCTTGCTCGGCACGGTCCGCCTCCTCCTTGTCCCATATAGGCTCCGCCACTCTGTAACCGCCGGGACCGAGTGTGTGTTCCCCTAAGTTCAGCTCCCGCATTTCTTTCCCCCACTTACTTGATTCGGAGCTTGCGGTGCTCGAGCAATTGATCTTGAAGTCGTTGTAATCATCTTCGGTGATCGAAGGATTTTTCTGCTTGATCTTCTCATAACTCTCACCTTTCTCGATCATTCTCTTCACATTGCTTTTCCAAGTAGACAGGGCCGTGCTCATCTTTGTGAGGGCAGCACTGTTCACTTTATTCCCTTTGAGGCTTGTGTTTTCAAATTCAGCGGGGAACTTGTATCGTTCGTGCAGCTTCGTGAAGAGGAGGTTGCGCAAATTCCCTCGGTCAGGATGCCTGAGGTTCTCGGTGTTGATCGAGACGGTGCTTCGGAGAATGCACCCGAGCTGAAGCGAGTACCCCTTGACTATTCGTTCGGGCGCCGTTGGATTCCCGTTGGAGTCCACTTCAGTAACTTCCTCCTTGAGGGTGCGGAGCACGGTCGGGCGCCGGTCCTTGCGTTGCCTCTTCGGTTGGCTGCCATTTGTGCGTGCGCCACCATCATCAGTGGTGGCATCCTCGGCGGCACCATCAGTGGTGGCATCAGTGGGGTCATCCTCGGCGGTACCATCAGTGGTCTCAGGATCGGTGGGGAAGGCGGCGTCCTCATACAAGTGAGGTTGTTCCTCCATCTCCTAGGACAGCTCCCAGAATTTCTTGCCGCCCGAACCCCCGGCCTCATCGTTGTTGGCCATGTTTCTCTATAAATAGGAACAAACTTTGGTCAAAAAGTTGGTTATTGTCAAGGAACAAGATCTCTAAGTTGACCAAATAACCTAATTCTCGAGGAATGTCGCCAAAAAGTTGGTTATTGTCAAGGAACAATTGAGAGATGTTTGTGATATTGCCTAGGTGTTTTGGGATAGAACCTGTTAGTGTATTGTTGCTAAGGTCCAAGTCCACGTTCTCAGGGTAACCTACTTCTTGAGGGGTGTGTCTAGAAAGTTGGTTGCTGCAAAGATACAAGGTTGTGAGTTTGGTCAAATTGCCTATGATGTTTGTGATAGTGCCTTGGATCTTGAAGGCACTGTTGCATGATGCAGTGGTACAGCCAGCATGGGACCTCATCTTTGCAGGCTAATTTTCTAGATTGTAACACTGGGTTTTGTGCACAAGCTAAGCTAGCTAAGACAGTAGCTTCCTTGCAACCCACAAAAGACAAAGGAAAAGGGGTGAAAAGGGGGAGATGGTTAGCTTTGATAAGCAGGCAACATCTTCCTAACCCCCTTCTTCTTGTCTCCTCTCACTATCTCTCTCACACACATGGCAAGCAAGGGTGTCTGAGTGTGTGAAAAAAATACTAAACTAATCCAACCACTAAAGCAAATTAATTTTTATTTCGGTTGAGAATCGGGCACCTTCTAGGTCAAGAAAATTGGGCATGACCTTTGCTAATTTTCTTGACCTAGGAGTGCCCCATTTTTCAACTGAAACGGAAATAAATCAACATTTCAGGAGAAAGGGGTCATTTTAGAAGATCACAAGTAGCAGCAGCATCACTTGACAAAATCACAACTAGCAGCAGCATCACAAGTAGTACATCAGCAACATCATCACAAGTAGTACAGCAGCAGCAGCATCATCACACCACATAGGTATGAAATCACCACACCACATAGCAGCAAGCAGGTCTGAGTTCACCACACCACATAGCAGCAAGGGGAAAAGACAAATTCAGGAGACAATGTAAAATGCCAAATCAACACTAGCACTATCAGAATAAAACAACTAGTCCAGTGTTAGAAGACCATGCAGTAAAACGTCAGTTAGACAACAAATATGATGTTGTTAATGGATCTGAGAGAGTACAAAACAACGTAGATACAGAACATTTGCAATCTCCAAACAAAAACTACCCCAAAAAAAGGTGACCTCCAACTAATGTCCTTGTTTTGTCAGATTTGATCTATAAATAACTAATGTCCTTTGGACCAATCAGTGGGTTTTCTGCCATCGCTCACTTCAATTCTGTGACAGCCGCTGATGTAGATAGATAAGGGGCAATGGATAAAAAAGTATTCTGCCAAAGAGCTTCCAAAATATATAAGTACTTTGTGCCCTTCATGTTTTCTTGTTCCCAATGCCTCACGTTAATTCGTAGGCTCCTAGTAGTATGTATGTACTCATGTTTATGTATGATCCACACAACAACATTGTTGCATATGCGTGTACTTAGCGTTGGGTAGCCAACTCAGTTCAGATCTTGCCTCCCTGAGTTATGTTGTGACAGCTTGAGATTGTCCACTATATATGGTGTCACAAAGATGTTGGAGGAGCATATATATGTAGGTGCATTTCTCTGGTCACCCTGATATGATGCAGAAAATAGATATTAAAGCACAATGAATGTGTCGAGCTACTTTTTTCTCAACAATTAAGTGGGAAACGCGAAGGCCTTCAATTAAGTGAAAATGTATTCGGCCTGCTCTGCTTAAGATGCCTGGTTCTCGTGTCGTTGCTGTGGAGTGATTGCACTAGAAGCTTGGATTGGTTCACCCGGGCAAGCTACACTACACAATTAGCTTGTTTGTGTTTTGTTTTTCACTGTAAGCCTGCGTTACTAATTGTGTAGATCAGTTTATTCGATCAGCAATGGGTCTCCCGAGAAGAGAGACGAGCTTGACCACTGGACTCCCACTGAAGAGCATGCTTATTAATCACATGCTTCATGGCTATGAATATCTCACATAGATTTTAAAAAAATTAAAAATTTCTTCAGCAAGCAGCAAGCAGCATTGTAACAAAAATTAAAAATTTCTTCAGCATGCAGCAAGCAGCATCAGTGAACTACAAGCAAGCAGGAAGCAAGCAGCAAGCAGCAAGCAGCAAG
>NC_041390.1:319139904-319150041 GCF_002162155.2 Triticum dicoccoides
GACGGTGATGTGGACGGGGCGGCGTCCGGGCCACCGGCGACGAGGGCGGCGGGGCGATGGCGTCCAACGAGGGCGGTGGGGCGACGGGGAGAGCGGCGCCGAGGAGACGAGGACGACGGGGCGGCGGGGAGACGAGGACGAAGGGGCGGCGGGGCGGCGGCGTCGGGAGAGGAGAGGGCGGCGTCGGGAGAGGAGAGGGGAAGGGGATCGAGGGCGAGGGCAAGGGAGAGAGAGGGGATAGGGAGGGGCCGGGAGGAAATATGGATGGGGGCAATGGCACAATACTAATGGCGCACCACCCCTCGGTGCGCCATAAGTACATCCATACTAATGGCACACCTCACCATGGTGCGCCATTAGTATTTTTTTTTATTTCTGCTCGAGCCAACAGGTTATCTTCCACCTGACCTGATCCACACCAAGTCCCCTCTACTAGCTCGACTGGTCAGCAGCCAGTTCTCACAGCAGGAGGTCCTGGGTTCGATTCCCAGGCTCCACAAATTTTTTTATGCATTTAAAATGTTGTTTGATACTTATTTGTGTTTAAATATGTTCAAACTTGTTTAAATCATAACAGTAATATTTTTTTATAAGACAGTAATAATTTTTTAAATAATATCATCAAACAGTAATGCCGGCGGAGCGGGGGAGGGTGCACAGGGTGTGGGGGGTCAGCGGCGGCGGTTGAGTAGGGGAATCAAGGGTGCGGGGGGTCGGCGGCGGTGGCCGGTGGACCGGGGGGTGCTCGGCGGCGAGGGGGACCGGATCTGGCGAGGTGGGATAGCGATCGAGATGGAGGGGGATCGAGATCGAGTGTCCATGAAATTTAAAAATATTCATGATAGTTCAAAAAGTGCCCATGAAATACAATCGAGAAATGAAGGCTACGATTTAAATACAATCGATCTTAGCTAGCTATCTGTTCACAATCTTCTTGCCCTTCTTTTTTGCAAATGGAGTTCTTTTGTGGAACGGACGTCCTTTAGGTAGGGTGGTCCTGCTTCTTCTTGTGGTGTATGCTGCTACTTCATCATCGTCGTCATGTTCGATCCTCGGGTCGCCGTACTTGTCGAAGTCTTGCTCATTGGCTACTCCATCCATTCCGATGATCTTCCTTTTGCCTCTCCTCACGACAACACGACTGGGCTTTGACGGGTCGGTAATGAAGAAGCATTGGTCCACTTGGGAAGCCAGTACCGATGGCTCATTTTTCGCGGTGACGTTTGCGCCCGCGGTCTTGGATTTGGCTTCGGGTATAACCATGGTGGTGAAATACCGGTCTTCTTTTAGGACGCTCTTGGCCCATCTGACACGGAACATCGGGACCTTCTCTCCAGCGTAGCTCAGCTCCCAGATCTCCTCGATCCTTCCGTAGTATCTGTCCTTGTCGTTACCGGTGTAGGATTCCATCATTACCCCGGAGTTCTGATAACCATCGCTCTTCATGTCCTTGGCCTCGGTGTAGAATGTGTAGCCGTTGATATCGTACGCCTCATAGGTCATCAGGTTGTGCTCGGCGCCCTGTGACAAGGTGAATATGAGTTGTTCTTCCGCAGAAGAATCCTCATGTAAAGGGTACGACAGAAGCTTCTGCTTGAACCAACGCGTGAAACATGAGTTGTGCTCTTTGAGTATATCTCCGTCCGTCCTCTGTTGGCCTCGGTCATTGTACGTCTTCTTAATAAAGGTTTTGTGCTCTACCACCCAAGGATCGACCACGTCTATGTGTTGTAGCGTGACTAGGTTTGCTCTTTCAAAGTCGGCGAGTTGACCCTCGAAGTCGACATGCATTTCGCGACGACCCTCACGGTGACCCCATCCAGCGAGCCTACCGAGGTGCCTGTTGGGCAGACCAACGGGGTTCTCGATGCCTAGATAATTCGTGCAGTAGGAGATGCACTCTTCGGTCAGAAAGCCCCTGGCTATGCTTCCCTCTGGATGTGACATGTTGCGAACGTATCCTTTGATGACACCATTCATCCTTTCGAACGGCATCATGCTGTGCAGGAACGTCGGCCCGAGTTGGATGATATCGTCCATGATATGGACCAGCAGATGCACCATAACGTCGAAGAATGCGGGAGGGAAGTACATCTCAAGCTCGCATAGTATCACCACGATCTCTTCCTGTAGCCTTCTGAGTTGCCTCATGCCAACAGACTTTCGAGAGATGACGTCGAAAAAGTTGCATAGGCCAAATAGGGTTTCACGGACGTGCGCGTCCATGATCCCACGGATTGCAACTTGAAGTATCTGCGTCGTCAGCACGTGACAGTCGTGAGACTTCATCCCACTGAACTTCAGCTTCGCTGGGTCTAGGTATCTGCTTATCTTCCCCGCGTAACCGTAAGGAAGTTTTACTCCTACGAGGCAGGTGAAAAACTTCTCGATCTCCTCCTGACTTAGAGTGAAGCACACAGGAGGGTAGTCATTTCCGGTCTTCTTGGCCTTCTTGCCTTTGCGACGACTTTCCGTGTCTTGCTTCGCCTCATCATCATCATCATCATCATGATCATCATATATAGCGTGAAGCTCCTGCCTGATGCCCATTGATTTCATGTCTGCCCTTGCTTTCGGCCCATCTTTGGTCCTCTCTGGCATGTTGAGCAGGGTACCAAGCAGACTCTCGCACATGTTCTTCGTGATACGCATGACATCAAGGCTGTGAGGCACACGGTGGATCTTCCAGTACGGCAAGTCCCAGAAAACATACCTCGTTTTCCATACCTTCAGCAGCGGCTCTGGCGCCTTTCGCTTCTTTCCCGGCTCTGGCGCCTTTTGCTTCTTTCCCGGCAGTGGGCAATCATTCCAATTTTTCAACAGCTCGTCTATTTCCTCGCCGCTCCTCGTACGCGGGCGTCCTCGGGGTTCGGTTTCACCATCGAACAGATCCTTGCGTTTTCTCCACGGGTCATCGTCGCGAAGCCACCTTCGATGTCCCATGAACACGGTTTTCGAAGACCCGGGATCTCTATCTAGCTGGCGATACGTTGTGTCATCCATGCACCTGACGCATCCAGAAAATCCGTGGACCACCTGCCCCGCGACATATCCGTAACCGAGATAGTCGTGCACCGTCATGAGGAGCGCGGCTCTCATAGGGAAATATTCCTTCTCTGCGGCGTCCCACGTATTGGCTGGCGTTTTCCACAGCGTGTCAAGCTCCTCTTTCAGCAGCCCCAGATACAGATTGATGTCGTTCCCTGGTTGTTTCGGTCCTTCAACTAGCATACTCATGTGAATGTACTTCCTTTTCATGCACAACCAGGGGGGAAGGTTGTACATCCACACAAACACAGGCCAGGTGCTATGTGTGCTTCTCTGGCTGCCAAAAGGATTGACTCCATCGGTGCTCGTGCCCAGCACGATGTTCCTTGGATCGTTCCCAAATTCTGGGTCTTCGAAGTTCAACGCTTGCCACTGGCTCGCATCTTTAGGGTGACTCAGCATCTTGTCTTTTTTATCTATCTCCGGATCATTTGCGTCATCTTCTCGCTTCTTCTCCTCCCTATCCGCGTGCCAATGCAGGAGCTTTGCTACCTTAGGGTCCGCGAAATACCGCTGCAGACGAGGAGTGATCGGAAAGTACCACACCACTTTTCGAGGAGCTTTCTTCCTCTTCTTGTATCGAGTGACGCCGCACACCGGACATATGGTAGACTCTGCGTGCTCATCCCGATAAATGATGCAATTGTTCATGCACACATGGTATTTCACGTGCGGTAAATCCAGAGGACACACGATTTTCTTCGCCTCCTCCAAACTGGTCGGGCACTTGTTCCCCTTGGGAAGACGTTCGTGCCAGAATGACATGTTCTCGTCAAAGCATGCGTCGGTCATTTTGTGTTTTACCTTCATCTCCAGAGCCATGAGCGTTACTTTCAGGCGGGTATCCTCGGGCCTGCATCCTTCATACAATGGAGTAACCGCGTCTAACTCAAGTTGATCCATCTTGGCTTTCTCTCGGGCGGCAGCTCTTGCGTTATCCGTCTGCTTGAGAAGCAGCTCTTGAATATGAGGGTCCTGCACCCAGCCCATCGATGGTCCAGCGTCGTCTGCTCTGCCGGCATCATCATCTTCATGATCTTGCCCGTCGTCTGCTCCGGCATCTTCCTCATCATCATGTCCTGCATCTTCTACATGATGACTGTGTACAGCATCACCGTCGTGATCATCTCCTGGGGATTCTTCATCTTCTCGCCCGCCCGAGCCGCGGTGGTTGTCTTGCTGCCCTTCCTCATTTCTTGCCCGGCCCCCATGGACGACATCGTAGTCATCTTCCTCACCTTGCCACCGATAGCCATCCATGAAACCACACAAGAGCAGGTGGTCCCGCACCTGCCCAGATTCCGGGTCCGCAATAAGGCTCTTCAGCTTGCATCTTCGACACGCACATCTTATCTCCGTCTCGTTCTTTTGAAGCATCTCGGCCTTCGCGGACCTCAAAAACCTATTCATGATGCCTTCGGTCATCATGCGGACCATGGTCGCCTGCGGGGTAGAGCAAAACGATATTTGAGAACCAAGAAAAAATTTGGCATGACTTTCCCTAAAAATAGGACCAAAAAGAATGCTTAATGCCAAAATTCTCGCCGAAACAGAAATGAATCAACATTCTGGCAAAATATTGGCAACTATCGCATTTCAAATACCGGTACACCTCCAAACACAAACACATATGCAACACCACAAACATATGCAATACCACGAACATATATAGATCTAGCTAGGCCATAAAAAGTGCATGTGCACATTGTTGTAGGGAGAACAACATAAATATAGCTTCCCCCCTTACTTACCTATCAAAACAAGGTAATTTAACCACTTAAATTGAATGAATCTATGGTGGAAATGAGGTGAAAAAGAGGAGGCACCCGAGACAAGGAGGAGGTGGAGAGAATGAAGTGGGGGGAAAGTGAGTGTGGGTAGGAGAGGCTGTCCAAAATATCTTGTTGCTGCCCACTTACTAATGGCGCACCAACTCTGGATGCGCCATTAGTAATCTAGGTTACTAATGGAGCACCTTCTGGTGGTGCGCCATTAGTAGTTTTGCAAAAAAAAATACTAATGGCGCACTGTCCCACAGTGCGCCATTACTAGTTTAAACTAGTAATGGCGCACTGTGGAACGGTGCACCATTAGTAGTTTTGCAAAAAAGGAATAAAAAATATAATAAAAAACAACATTAGTGGCGCACTTTCCGGCAGGTGCGCCATTACTAGTTGTAACTAGTAATGGCGCACTGTGTCTGGATGCGCCATTACTATGTTTGGACAGGCGCACTAGTTAAAAAAATATTTTTTTTTGATACTAATGGCGCACCCTGGGCCAGGTGCGCCATTAGTAGTTTCAACTCTAATGGCGTATCAGAAGGTGGTGCGCCACTAGTATATACTAATGGCGCACCGCTTGTCTGGTGCGCCATTAGTGTCAATCCCATCTATAGCCCTTTTTCTAGTAGTGCACACCACACTGGAGTATGGTATTACACCACATCGGTGGCCTGAACTAGTATAAACTCTTGTGTCTTGTGTTCTTTGGGTTCGTCGAGCTACGCCGCAAGATCATGGTATGTGCGAACTAGAGGGGGAGAGATCTTTGTGCGCACCCCAGTGTTCGAACCTCAACGGTTTTGCCAGAACCCGAAATCCAACATTTGGCGCGCCAGGTAGGGGTGCGCTGAAGCTTGCCCCCGACGGCCTCGACGCTTCGGCCGGCTCTCATGGACGCCGCCACTTCTCCCACTGGATCAACGGGTGCCCTCCACAGCGCCGTGGGGCTCCGGGCCTTTACCCTCGCCTTGCGGCGGGTGCAGTGGCCGCACAAGTTCAAGCCGGAGATGCCGCCCCATTACGATGGTGCGGCGGATCCGGCGGCCTTTCTGCTGGCATATGAGGAGGCCGTCCTGGAGGCCGGGGGCGACGATAAAGTCATGGCCAACTGGCTCCCAATGGCCCTCGCTGGTGTGCCGCGCACCTGGCACCTCTACCTGCCGGAATCTTCTGTGGCCTCCTGGGAGGAGTTGTGCAACCTCTTCATCGCGCGCTTCAGGGGACCAGGCCCCCCTTCGTCGTGGCTCTCCTCGGTGGCTCGCAGGCGCCTACCTCGGATTGTCATACCAAGCCGTTCTTTCGCCAGATCGGCGCCGCCTCCGCGCGGCAGGGGGCTCCCCCGGGTTGGGTGGCGCCCAAGGCCGACCTGACCTTCGATTCAAGGGATCACCCAGTCACCACTGTTGGTTCAGGCATGCTCCCGATGCTTTGGACGCTCACCATCTGTAGCGTAGCCGTCACCAAGACCCTCATCAATGGCAGCACCGGCCTCAACGTGCTCTCTGTGGAGGCTTTTAGTCTCCTTCGCGTACCGCTTGAGCGGCTTCGCCCCAGCAAGCCCTTCTCCGGAGTCAGCAGCGGCTCCTCCAACCCCCTGGGGTAGATCCGTCTCCCCGTAACCTTCGACACAAGCGATAACTACCGCACCGAGTTAATCGACTTCGATATCGCCCGCATCGGCCTGCCGTACAACGCCATCCTCGGGTATCCGGTGCTGGCCCAATTCATGGCAGCTACCCATCCTGCCTACAACCTCATGAAGATGCCAGGAAGCAAGGGCATCCTCACCATGGCCGGAGACACCAAGGAAGCCGTGGCGGCCCTCAAGCTCACCTTCAAGGCCACGGCGGCAGCTTGCCCGGCCAACAAGGCCATGTCCAGAACCAAGGGGGCTGTGCCGACCAAGAAGAAGCAGCTATTCACTCAAGGTCAAGCCAAGACGATGCAGATACCGGTCGACGCGGACGGGGCCTCTGGCGCTACCTTTACCATAGGCGCCGACCTTGCCGCATGTCACGAAAGGGAGCTGGTGGACTTCTTGCGGGCGAACAAGGAAGTATTCGCCTGGGAGCCCAAGCAGCTGGTTGGGGTCCTGAGAGGAGTGATTGAGCATCATCTGAGGGTATGTCCCAACGTGCGCCCTGTGAAGCAGAGGGTGAGGCGACCGTCCATGGAGAAGCAGTCCTTCATTGTTCTGAAACCCACAAGCTGGAGGCAGCGGGTGTCATTTGCCGGCATTCTGGGAACGGGGGTCCCCAGACTTGCCTGCCTGCGGCCCGCGGCGTGGTCCACCAGCGGCCCTGTATGACCCGTCTTCACCAGCAAAGACTCAAGACCCTCGCGAGGGGCCAATCCTCGCGAGGCGGACGATACAAGACCTCCTCAAGGGCTGCCGCACCAGGCTGGCTCGTGAGGGGCGGAGAGATCAAGGCAAGGGACACCTCGCGAGGTTCCTGTGACGCAAGCCATGATGACCGGAGCCAGGTGGGCACCAGCGTGCAGTGTCCTCGTTTCCTCTTTGGTGCTAAAAAGGCAAGCGCAGGCGAGGAGTTCTAAGGCATCAAGCAAAGGTTTCCACATCGGTGCAACAAGACCAAGACCAGCAGGACAACAGGACGGAGGTCACCGTGGAGTCCGAGACGGCGTCACCACCAGAGCCTTTGGCAGGTAAGACTACTTTTGTCAGGATAACTTGTACTAATTGTCTCCCTTCGAATTTGGCCGTTGTGGGATCCCTTCCCGCTCAATATTTGGGAAGAGGACCAGAGCCTCTATAAATAGGACTAGCCACCACCATAGAGGGGCACAAACGGATCAGCTCATCCAGATCATCCCCAACCACACAAGTTCACCAAGCACAAGAACACCTCTCCTCAGGAGGTTGTTCTTCCCTTGTAACTGTTCATCCTCAGCCCAAGAGGCAATCCACCACACCACACTGGAGTAGGGTATTACACCACAACGATGACCTGAACCAATATAAATCTTGCGTCTCTTGTTCTTTGGGTTCGTCTAGATAAGCCGTGAGATCGTGTCGAGTGCGAGCTAGAGAGGGGGAGAGATCTTTGTGTGCACACCTCAAGGGTTTTGTCGGAACCCGAAATCTGACATTTGGCGTGCCAGGTAGGGTGCGTTGAAGCCTTCTCCTTCGTCAATCCGCGCATCACCACTCCACCAAGTTCATTGCCGACGCTCGCCGGGCCCGTGCTGAGCGCCAGGCCGCCCTCGCCACCCGCGTCGCTCAGACAGCCCCTGTCAACAGGCCTCCCCGTCATTCTTCGTCACCCACCGCCAACGCTGCCACCAGCCCGGCGGTGAACGAGTAGCAAGCCTCTTCACTGCACCCCTCCATGCGCCGTGATGGCTGCACCGCCATCGTGTCGCTGACTCCGACCGGCTCATCGTCTCACGCTCGCCGTGCAGCCACGGACGTGCATGCCAAGCTGCTCATGGCACACGAGCTTCTGTGCTACCGCTCGGTCGACGACCTCTATGAGGACTGGTTGGACCGCATCGCCGAGCTCGTCATCGCCGCGGGCTCCCCTGCACCATCCCTCTCGCTGCCTCACTCGGCCCCGGCTGCGGGCGATGTGGCTCACGGATCTCCTCCATGCAGCTCATGGAGCGGCTCCGCCTCCTCCGCGTCAAGACGGCATCCTCGCTCCAAGGTGTGCAGTTCCGCGGCGTGATCTGTCGCGCCGTGTGCCCACGCACAAAGAAAGAAGCTGCCAAGAGATTCCCCGTCTGCAAGAAAACGCTCCACCACTCCTAGCACCGCCATGTCAGGATCACTTGCTGTGGCAGGGCCATGCACCACTTGCCGTGGCGGCGCAAGGGCACCAAGATCAAGCTCCGCCTCCATGACGGGCCCCGGTGGCCACAGCAGGCTGCCGCGCCTTCACTCCCGAGCTGCGTAGCATTGTCTGGCCAGGCAAGTACAAGCCGGATCTGCCTCCTCGCTACGACGGCACCCCCGACCCTACGGAGTTCTTGCAGCTCTACGAACTGAGCATCGAGAGCATCTCCCACCTCGGGATCTGTCTCCACCCAATCCCACCACCGCCTCCATTTTCTGTGCCCGACCAACCTCCTTTGGTCACAGCCCCGCGTCTCCATGCTCATGGCCGAGCAGGAGCTCCTCAAGACGGATCTCAATCATAGTAGGACCCTTGCCTCCCTCGATCCACCTCATCCCCGCGCGCGAGATCCACACATCCCGATCCATCCACCATGGCCATCGCCCCGCTTCTTCGAGACCAGCCGCTGCTGATCTGCGTCCATGCCACCTCCCACCGTCGACCGCAAGACAAGGAGCCTCCCCGTGCTCCTCCACCTGGCCTCATTGTCCGGAAACCGGCACTGCTGCCGGCGACCCCAAGATAAGCACCGCCGGCCTTCTCCTGCTCTTCTTGTTCCTCTGCTTTCCTCACCTCACCTCCCTGTCTCTCTTTCTCTGTTCAAACAGGAGCACCATGGCTATCGGTCCCCATCAAGCTCCGTGCCCGGACCTCCTCGTCGAACCTCACCGGAGTTCCTCCATGATGCCAGTAGGAAACCCCTATCCCGTCGTCTCTCTCTACTTCCTTCCCCTGTTCCCTCTCTGAATCTCTCTCTCTCTCTCCTTTCTTCAAGCAACAGCAGCAGCCGCTGCACCCTCTCACCAGCGAGCCCAACATAAGAGCCGCCGCCTTCCTCCATGCCTGCTTGCCGGCCTCCTCCACCTTCCCACCGCGCCAGCAGCTCCAGCCGCTCAAGTCCCAACCTCGAGCTGCGCCCCTGCCTCGCCATGGCCGCTGGCCTCGTTGTTTCCTGGCTGTGAGCAACTTCCGTCATAACTCCTTCTTTCTTTTCCTAGATCCGATCTGGCGTGTATAGTTTATTTACAATTGCCACTTTGTTTCTCCACGAGCTCAGTACTAGCCCGACTGGTCAGAAATCCTTGCTCTGTCTAGGAGGTGTTGGGATCGAGTCCCATGCGCCTCAGGTTTTTCTTCTGTTTGTTTTTGTCAACACTGTCACACGCGCTTGGGCCTAATACGTGGGTGGTCTGCACTGACCTTCTCAATCCGGCCCAGTATTGGTTTTTTCTCTTCTCAACGGTTTTTCCATTTGTCCAGGAAAATCGTTTTACAGATTAGTCCCTAAAGTCATGCATCTAATAACTTTTCACCCATGCATCGGAATTAAACAAACTATATATGTAAAATGAGTAGAATTTTATCTAGTTTCATAATATGCTGCTTTCATGGATGTTAAAAATGTTTAAAATGATGTTTGTGTTGGGATCGAGTCCCATGCGCCTCAG
>NC_041390.1:319150232-319208415 GCF_002162155.2 Triticum dicoccoides
TGTTAAAAATGTTTAAAATGATGTTTGTGTTTATTTTGCATAATGCTATGTTAAAATGGTTTTTCTTCTGTTTGTTTTTGTCAACACTGTCACACGCGCATGGGCCTAATACGTGGGTGGTCTGCACTGACCTTCTCAATTCGGCCCAGTATTGGTTTTTTCTCTTCTCAACGGTTTTTCCATTTGTCCAGGAAAACTGTTTTACAAATTAGTCCCTAAAGTCATGCATCTAATAACTTTTCACCCATGCATCGGAATTAAACAAACTATATATGTAAAATGAGTAGAATTTTATCTAGTTTCATAATATGCTGCTTTCATGCATGTTAAAAATGTTTAAAATGATGTTTGTGTCTATTTTGCATAATGCTATGTTAAAATGATTTATTTCATAACTAAATAACAATAGCTCCAAAATTAGTAAACTTTATATGTAAATGGGGTAGAAAAATGCTTAGTTTGACATGGTGCACTCATCTTGCATGTTTAACAACTCTAAAATTATGTAGCTCCAAATTTAGTAAACTTTATATGTAAATGGGGTAGAAAAATGCTTAGTTTGACATGGTGCACTCATCTTGCATGTTTAACAACTCTAAAATTATGTTTAGGACAGTACAGTACCAACTCTAAAATATGCACATGTGGACTTTCTGGGATTGTTGTTTGTTATTTCTGGCCTCATTTAAACTTGCCTAGATAGGTAGTGTTATTATGCTTCTCTCTTCCCATGTTACCCAACATTTAATTTTGTTGAGTACTTAACCGGGAGTGAACTAAATAATCGAATGTGGTGTTTTGTCAATATGCAACTCGTTGCATATTGAGTTCCACTTAACTTGTAGTATTGTTTGTTGCACTTTGCCATGCCATGAATCATTAAACCGGACATGCATCATACTTGGTTGTGCATCATGTCATGTTTATGTGATGGTTGTTTACTGTGTTGTTTGCTTCTTTCCGGGTTGCTTCTCTCATTAGCTTTAGTTTCATTTCGGAGTTGTGAGGATCCGTTCGACTACGTCCGTTTGTCTTCTTCATGGACTCGTTCTTCTTCCTTGCGAGATCTCAGGCAAGATGATCATACCCTAGAAATCACTTCTATCTTTGCTTGCTAGTTGTTCGTTCTATCACTATGTCGCACTACATACCACTTGTTATATCATGCCTCCCATATTGCCATGTCAAGCCACTAACCCACCTTCCTAGCAAACCATTGTTTGGCTATGTTACCGCTTTTGCTCAGCCCCTCTTATAGCGTTGCTAGCTGTAGGTGAAGCTAAAGTTTGTTCCATGTTGGAACATGGATATGTTGTGATATCATAATATATCTTATTTAATTAATGTATCTATATACTTGGTGAAGGGTGGAAGGCTCGGCCTTATGCCTGGTGTTTTGTTCCACTCTTGCCGACCTAGTTTCCGTCATACCGGTGTTATGTTCCTTGATTTTGCGTTCCTTACGTGGTTGGGTGTTATGGGAACCCCTTGATAGTTCGCGTTGAATAAAACTCCTCCAGCAGGGCCCAACATTGGTTTTACATTTGCCTAACAACCTAAGCCTTTTTCCCTTAGGTTTCCGAAGCCCGAGGGTCATCCTTATTTTAAGCCCCCCAGGCCAATGCTCCTCTGAGTGTTGTCTCAAAACAGAGCCACTTGCAGCGCCACCTCGGGGAAACATGAGGGCTTGTTTTAGCTGTACGCAGTGTTCATCTGGTGTGCCCTGAGAATGAGATATGTGCAGCTCCTATCGGGATTTGTCGGCACATTCGGGCGGTCTTGCTGGTCTTGTTTTAGCATTGTCGAAATGTCTTGTAACCGGGATTCCGATACTGATCGGGTTTTCCCGGTAGAAGGAATATCCTTCGTTGACCGTGAGAGCTTGTGATGGGCTAAGTTGGGAAACGCCTGCAGGGTTTAAACTTTTGAAAGCTGTGCCCGCGGTTATGTGGCAGATGGAAATTTGTTAATGTCCGGTTGTAGAGAACTTGACATTTGACTTAATTAAAATGCATCAACCGCATGTGTAGCCATGATGGTCTCTTTTCGGCGGAGTCTGGGAAGTGAACACGGTCTTGTGTTATGCTTGAACATAAGTAGTTTCAGGATCACTTCTTGATCACTTCTAGCTTCACGACCATTGTGTTGCTTCTCTTCTCGCTCTTATTTGCGTATGTTAGCCACCATATTTGCTTAGTGCTTGCTGCAGCTCCACCTCATTACCCTATCCTAACCATAATCTTAAATAGTCTTGATCTCGCGGGTGTGAGATTGCTGAGTCCTCGTAACTCATGGATATTTCCAAACAGTTGCAGGTGCCGATGATACCAGTGCAGGTGATGCAACCGAACTCAAGTGGGATCCCAGTTGGGATGATCGGGGATCTAGCATTTGGGGTTGTCTTCTTTTATTTTGGTTCCGTAGTCGGACCTTGATTGTACTCTGGATGATGTATGTTTAACTTATTATTTGTGTGAAGTGGCGATTGTAAGCCAACTCTTTATCCCTTTCTTATTCAGTACATGGGATTGTGTGAAGATTACTCCTCTTGCGACAAAACCACAATACGGTTATGCCTCTAAGTCATGCCTCGACACGTGGGAGATATAGCCACATACTGGGTGTTACAATCAAGGACGTGAAGCGTAAAGGAGTGGCCGTACTTGCGGCAGAGCCAAACACCAAGTGCGGCCGAGATCTTCCCGAGTCGTCCAAGGGTAGCCGTATGTTCTGCGCCTTCCACAACATGCGCACCCACAACACCAACGATTGTGAAGAGCTCAAGGCCATTCGAGATGGACGCTTCGGTCGACGCCCTGAGTGCAACGACCGGGGCTACGGCCGAGGAGGTGGACGAGGTGGAGGATGTTGGGACGACCATGGGCCCTGCCAGGAGTGGCGCGACCAACCTCGCGAGGACTGCTCGCAGGACAAGCCTCGTGAGGGCACCTTGAGGGACCAGCCTCGCGAGGACCATCCTCAGGGCAACTCTGATCTCCCTCTGCTGCCGCTGCTAAGAAGGAACGATGACCATCAGCAGGACGAAGGGGCTGGGGGCTTTCCGGAGTCGCGTGCCATCGCCTGCATCTTGGGTGGCGCTCAGGCCCTAGCCTCCCAATGCAACTTCAAGTTGTTCTCTCGCAAGGTGAACGCAGCCCTCCCCAAGCTCAAGGCCACGCGCCCGCTCAGCTGGTCCAAGTACGCCATCACCTTTAGCTCAGCGGACTAGCTCAAGTGTGCGGCAATTGCTGGCGTTCTCCCGATGCTCTGTTCACCCGTCATCAGCAATGTCCAAGTTAAAAAGACCCTCATCGACGGTGGAGCAGGGCTCAGTGTCTTGTCCATCGAGATGTTCGACAACCTTCAGGTGCCATATGATCAGCTCTAGCCCACCAGGCCTTTCTCATGAGTGACTGTCGTACCCACCACCCCGATAGGGCAAGTTTGTTTCCCTGTCACATTCGGTCAGCGCGACAACTACCACACCGAGCTCGTCGACTTCGATGTCGCCCACATCCGCCTGTCGTACAATGCCATCCTTGGGTACCCAGCGCTAGCCAAATTCAAGGCCTTCACTCACCATGGCTACAACGTCCTCAAGATGCCGGGAAGCGGTGGAATCATCACGGTCCCCTGCAAAGAAAGATATGCGGTGTGGTGCCTCAAGCTCGCCTTCCAAGCTGCGCCAATCGAAGACCCTGACAGCACAGGTGCGCCAATCAAAGACCCTCCTGAGTCCAACCCTAAGAAAAAAAAGCAACTACTTCGCACTGGGCCTCAAGGGAGCGACACCTCCTGCGGCGCCACCTCAGGATCTGCGCCCGCGCTTGGGGCGCCATCCTCCCTCGCATAGGGAGGCGCGCCCGGCGCCCTCCTCGGGCAGGGCACGGGGGCTCTCCTCTCGAGAGCCTCAGACCTGGCCAACATCACGAGGGAGGCGTTGGGGCACCACATGGAGGCATCCTTTACGACACGTTTCCCTCAGGAGGGCACCGGGCAAGGAGCGCCTGGTGCCCAGGAGTTCATCGTCAAGGCCACTCAGGAGCTTCAAGAAGCAATAGTCATACAGGGCGACCGCCGCCCACCAGGCGCTGCTCCCCACCCAAGCGAGGGTGGTGAGCTACGCGTCTTCATCGACATCGCAGGGGCTCAATAGGGCCGCATCTCAGGAGCGCTTCTGGCCTTGGCGCGCTGGCCTGTGCGAGGGTCCACCTCACAACTACGTTTGTATGCCGTTCGGCCTGCCGAGTGTGGCTGCCGCCTTCCAGCGCAATCTGCGGAGTGTCCTGGCAGGTTAGGAGGCCAGGCATCACGCAGTCCTGGCAGAGATGGAGACGGTCTTCAGGAGGCCACCAGAGCTTCCAGAGTCTCCCGAGGCTCTGGGTCTCGGCGGCTCGTGAGAAGCGACTTCCTCGCCATGTGTCTTCAGCTACCCCAACACTCCTTCGACAAGTAAACCAGGTGACATCTTTCCAAGTTTATTTAGCTAGGAGTGCCCCCTGGGCTGCATCATTCCCGGGCCACGTGGGTCAGTCGCTGTGGCATGTATCTGCTTGCATCTCTAGTTCACCTTGCTGGGGGCGCCCCTCGGGCTGCATCAACCCCAGGCCGCTCGAGTGTGATCTAGTGGCATGTATCATTCTCGCATTTACCTAAGCTAGTTTGCTTCTCATGCATAATCTATCTATGGGTTTCACCTACTCGATTGTCACCCACCATGGGAGCCGCCCGCCAATCGTCTTACTTCAGGATCCTTCGCATAAGAAGGCTAGGCCGGCGTCTGTGCTCGGGCCCGTCCTTGCAATGTCGATAAATCCAACGGCTGAGCTCTGTCTGGCGGGCCGGCCCCGTTCACGTCACCTCCTGGGGTGGTTGGTGCTTGGCCTTCTTGTGCGACAGCCTTAGGAAATTCATTCGGCGCAGGCTGTCTAACCATCTCGTAGGAACACCACAGCCATCAAGAACCAAGACCAGGTGCAACCCACCTTGAGGTAGGGCCTCATGACTACCGCGCTGGCTCACGAGTGCCCAAACACACCTCGTCTAGCCCTGCCATGCAAGCCACGTGTCAGGGCGGGGCTCTCCGCAGTAGGGAGTTCCCTCCCACGTGCCAGTGGAAGCACCATGCTCCGTGCTGGCAGTCGACACTGCCGAGGAGCGGCTATGCCCGTGCAAGTGCGGAAGCACTATGCTCCGCTCTGGTAATAAACAATTGAGGGTGGCCTCATGGCGGTATCAACCTCAGGGAGCCTCCGAGCTCGGTGCCTGGCCTCATCGCAACACCTGCCCTCGGGAGAGTCGCGCGAGGGGGCTGGGCACGTGGTGTGACGCCCCAAGACCGATGCTCCAGCAGACTTCCATACTTTTTGTGATCTCTATGTGTTTCATTTGTGCTTGTTCTATTTATTTATTTTGCATCGCATCATGTCATCATTTTCTCAAACTAACTTAAACTCACTTAAACAAATTGCATAGATCTTTCGATCTATTTAAACCGACGGAATTCACATGCTGAGTTCTCTTTACAACATATCATCCCAGTATTAAGGGAGCTATTATAAATATTCCAATAATTTGTAATTAACCATAACACACATGCAAAGATAATCCCATGCCTTTCTATCTAAATCCTTGACCTCAACTTTGCCCATAAAATTGTTTCGACACTTTTCCAAGCTCCACCAGTAAACTCAACATTTTTGGACTCTTCGAAAACCTAGTTCAATTCAAAACCATTTGAATTATATTCAAATGAATTTGAATTTTTATCTTTTGATCATGCCACTTCTATTTTTCTTAGATAAACTCATTTTTACGAGTCCGGAAAAATTACCTGTGCCCAAATCCTTCCTCCAACCCTTTCTTTGCTCTCCTTTCTTTCATTGCAATTTTCTGTTTTCTGAAAGTTTTTGAAACAATTAAGAGGGAGGGAGATTCCAGCACAGACCAACTCCTCCTGGCCTTTCCCCCTCTCCACGAAGGAGGCCCAAGGTCTAGCAGGCCCACCCTCCTTCCTAAACCTAGCCTCCCCGAGACCGACCACCACTCTCTCCCTCGTTCCCTCAGCGCCGCCAGGGGCCTCGGCTCGATCCCCTTTCCCCTCGTCTCGATCTTCTCCTCCCTCGCGCCGTTAAGATGGGAGAAAAAGCGGAGCATGCCCCGTGCACCTCTGCCATGGCCTTCCTCCACCACCACTGCTGGCCTGCTACCCCACCTCCTCGACCCGCCACCAGGACCCACTGCTCTGCCGCCCCTCTGCTCCTGCTTCCTCTCCAGAGCCGCCTCGTCAGCAAGCTCGCCAGGGCCTCTTCACCTTCGCGCTAGCAGGAGTCGCCGCCCGACCTCCTCCAATGCTGCTGCCTCGCCTGGAGCCGCACCGCTCGTCCCCTCCCACGCGCCTCCCTCTGCAGCACCAGGCTGCGACCACGCCTTCCTTTCCTGCACCTCGTCCCTGATGCCCACAAGCCCGCCGCCGTCCTCCATGGCCTCTCCCTTCCTCCCTGTCGCCTGCCTCTCTTCCGGCAACGCCTCCGCGCCTGCACCCCGCTTCTCACGCGAATGACCTCGTCTCCTCGTCTGCGCTGCTCCCCTGCATCACCACCATGCCATACTCGTTGTTGCATCATGAGTTGCCTTTCGTGACTGCCCGCATCAAGCTTCCACCTTGGCCATCCGCGAGATGCTTTGGCATGGCCATGGCCGAGACCCACCCAGCATTTTGTTGCCTCGGTGCACCTCTGTTCCTGGAGTTTTGGACCGCCAAGACTTGTTGCCGAGACATGAACCCCCACAAGACGTTTCAGGAATCACCAAGTACCTCTACCGATGGCCCCGAACATCTACGGACGTGAATGACTACCGTCTCCGAAGTTCGCGAGTACAACTACTTCCACAACGCATCGTGTATGACTACCGTCGCTTGGGTTCGACAAGACGCAGAGTACCACTATGTTTGCCATGTACATATACACCAAGACCAGACCAACAAGTACCCCGAGAACGTTTGTACCTCTACCGTCGTTGTGGATCCGACTAAACCAAGTGTACACCTATCGTTGCCCCGAAAATGTTGGATTCATCAAGTACCTCTTTGAAAACGAACGTCTACCACTACTTCCAATTCCGTCGCCGAGGACCGAAAGTACCTCTACGTCCCATTGAACCCATCCGCCTCGAAACGCATGCTTCAAAGGTATAACCGCTGAGACGACCGCCCGTGAACGAATGCATGTGTGATGTATGAGATGCTCGTGTTTTTCTCCATGTCCGAGTGGTCGCTTGCACGTTCCTCCTTGTTGCCATGCCATCGACCCATAGGAACCCGGTAACCGGGATCACACCATCATCTTGCATGACACACTCACGCCACATTTCCTTTTGGACTGGTATCCCCATGAGCTACCGGAACCAATATGTTGCGGTGGCATCATTTTTGGATTCGTTGCCATGGCACCCCTTTCGTTTCCGCCACGATGACAAATGCTTCATAACATGCTCTTATCGACATTTTCACAAAAATTGCATAAAACTTGCACATGTCATCCACATCATGATAACAACATCAAGAACGTTGAAATTGTTGTTTGCATCAATTGCTAAATTGCACATGGGGATTTTTCTGGAACTGTTGTTTGTTATATCTGGCCTCATTTAAACTTGACTAGATAGTTAGTTTTCATATGCTTCACCTCTTGCCATATTTAATAACATTTCATATTGTTGGGTACATAAACAAGAGTGAAAATGATTGAATGTGGTGTTTTGTCAATATGCAACTCGTTGCATATTGAGCTCCACTTAATTTGTAGTATTCTTTGTGCACTTTGCCATGCCATGCCTCATTAAACCGGACATGCATCATAGTTGGTTGTGCATCATGCCATGTTCATGTGATGGTTCTTTACTATGTTGCTTGCTTCTTTCCTGGTTGCTTCTCTCATTAGTTTCGGTTTCGTTCCAGAGTTGTGAGGATTCGTTCGACTACATTGGGTCATCTACTTCTTGGACTCGTTCTTCTTCCTTGCGGGATCTCAGGCAATATGACCATACCCTCGATATCACTCCTATGTTTGCTTTACTAGTTGTTCATTCCATCGCTATGTCGCGCTACCTACCACTTTTTTTATAAAGCCTCCCATATTGCCATGTAAAGCCTCTAACCCACCTTCCTAGCAAACCGTTGTTTGGCTAAGTTACCACTTTTGCCCAGCCCCTCTTATAGCGTTGCTAGTTGCAGGTGAAGTTGAAGTTTGTTCCATGTTGGAACATGGTTATGTTGGGATATCAAAATATCTCTTATTTAATTAATGCATCTATATACTTGGTAAAGGGTGGAAGGCTCAGCCTTATTCTTGGTATTTTGTTCCACTCTTGTCGCACTAGTTTCCGTCATACCGTTGTTATGTTCCTTGATTTTACGTTCCTTACGCGGTCGGGTGTTATGGGAAGCCCTTGATAGTTCGCTTTGAATAAAACTCCTCCAGCAAGGCCCAACCTTGGTTTTACAATTGCCTAACAACCTAAGCTTTTTTCCCTTGGGTTTCCGGAGCCCGAGGGTCATCTTTATTTTAACCCCCCCGGGCCAGTGCTTCCCTAAGTGTTGGTCCGAACTGAGTAGACTGCGGGGCCACCTCGGGGAAACTTGAGGGCTAGTTTTACTCATACGATGTCTCATCCAGTGTGCCCTAGGAACGAGATGTGTGCATCTCCTATCGGGATTTGTCGGCACATTCGGGCGGCTTTGCTGGTCTTGTCTTACCATTGTCGAAAAGTCTTGTAACCGGGATTCGAAGCCTGATCGGGTCTTCCCGGGAGAAGGAATATCCTTCGTTGACCATGAGAGCCTGTGATGGGCTAAGTTGGGACACCCCTACACGGTTTAAACATTCGAAAGCCATGCCCGCGGTTATGTGGCAGATGGGAATTTGTTAATGTCCGGTTGTTGAGAACTTGACACTTGACTTAATTAAAATGCATCAACTGCGTGTGTAGCCGTGATGGTCTCTTTTCGGCGGAGTCCAGGTAGTGAACACGGTTTTGGGTTATGTTTGAACGTAAGCAGTTTCAGGATCACTTCCTGATCACTTCTAGCTTCATGACCGTTGCGTTGCTTCTCTTCTCGCTCTTATTTGCTTATTTTAGCCACCATATTTTGCTTAGCGCTTGCTGCAGCTCCACCTCATTATCTTATCCTACCCACAAGATTAAATAGTCTTGATGTCGCGAGTGTGAGATTGTTGAGTCCTCGTGACTCACAGATACTTCCAAACAGTTGCAGGTGCCGATGATACCAGTGCAGGTGACGAAACCGAGCTCAAGTGGGAGCTCGATGAAGATCTTGGTCGTTGTTATGTGTCTTTTCTGGATGATCAGTAGTGGAGACCAGTTGGGACGATCGGGGATCTAGCATTTGGGGTTGTCTTCTTTTATTTTGGTTCCATAGTCGGACATTGATTGTACTGTGGATGATGTATGTTTAACTTGTTATTTGTGTGAAGTGGCGATTGTAAGCCAACTCTTTATCCCTTTCTTATTCAGTACATGGGATTGTGTGAAGGTTACCCCACTTGCGACTAAACCATCATGCGGTTATGCCTCTAAGTCGTGCCTCGACACGTGGGAGATATAGCCGCATCGTGGGTGTTACAAGTTGGTATCAGAACCATCCCCGACTTAGGAGCCCCTGCTTGATCGAATCACTGACGTTGTTGAGTCTAGAACAAAAATGTTTTGAGTCTTAGGATTATATATATATATATATCGGGGAATAGGATTCTTTTTACTCCTGAGTCCCTTCGTCGCTCTAGTGAGGCCTCATGTCGTAGAAGTTTTGACTTCCCTCTCCTCAAATTTCATGAAATTTTTTTAGGATCACGCGGGTATCTTGGGATTGTTCCGATAGTCTTGTGACGAGAACATTGTTCTTGGTGCCTCCTGACATTTAGGGGTTGTGGCAGTATCCCGAGGAGTTGAGCTCCAAGGTGTTGTCGTCACAATTTTATCGTTGCAGTTCTAGAATACCTGAGTTCGCTGGCAATGAAAATCTCTTTTATGTAGTTGTTGGTGAGATAACCTCGACGCCACCCAGTACTAGGCGGGAGTTCAGGAGTATTGCCATAACTCATATAACGAATGCTTTTCGAAGGTTGAGGTACACGATTTCCGAAGTTTTCTTGGTTATGTGTTGAAGGATGGATACAGCTGGATGTAGGAATTGTTAGTTTGCGTGAGATATTATGCTTCTCCTGTATCCCCAACACCCGATTGCATAACTAGAATGTTTCGGGAGTTTATAAATGGGAATTCAAGTATCTCCTAGGATATCTTTCCAACACACACAAGATACGATATGGGGTCTATCATATGTTTGTTCCGGCTTATTATGCAAGCCAAATCCTTTGTTTTGTTTTGAGTTGTGGTATTCGAGTTGCTTCGAAGTCAAATGTGGATTCCATACCTTTCCTAAGCAGTGTTCTCATATTTCTATGTGAATACTAATCCTTCATGATAATCGAGATTTTCATGTCAATACTTTTCAACGGGCATGCTTCTCTTCAAGTGGATCCGATCATTTTCAACATTCGCAAGATCAATTCTAAGTTCTCTCAAAGGTGTTTGTTTCTACCGTCCCAAGTTGCCTTTGTTTTCCCACCCTCCCACCCTTTTTCTACAAGGACTCATATTTCTTATTCAAGTATCCTTTTATTGGTGGGAAGTCTCTCCATTTTTTTCTGTCAATGTTCTTATCCGGTGATTCTCAGGAAGATACTAACGGAGCTTCAAGTTTATTATTCTTCATTCTTTTTTCTTCTCTGTTGGATTAAACTGAAGCTTTGTCGATCATATCTTTTCCTCGTTTCAAACGTTTTCTCATGCCGGTGTACCTCTTAATCATCCACTTCTCGCTATTCAATTGTTTCGAGTGCTGAAGATATCTCAGAAGATTCAAGTTTCCATTCTCAATTCGCTCAAGTTCTTTTGAGGATGTTATCTCATTCAAGCCATTTAATTCAACCGACGCAATTTCTCCTTTAAGTCATTCAATGGTGTTTCTTTTCAGTGGGCCTTAACCCACAGGTCTTTTTCTAGGATGTTACCTGGCTCTTCTAATTATTCTGGAGCTATTCCCAAATTCTTTTCAAAGTATGATGTAAGTATGATTTATCATCGATCATATTCCTTCTCCAAGATTGCTTTCAGAACATTTTCATCATTAGTTCAACATTTCTATTCTTCATTGTTCTGGAGTGGCTCATCATTTGTCATGGTGGCTCTCATCATCTTTTTCAACATTTGAAGACCGAAGAGTTTTCCTCCAAATCCTATCCGTTCTCTCAAGATTCATGGTTCTAGCTTTATGCCATCCTCTCATAATTGTTTGCGATTGTGAGAATTCTTTTCACCCATCCGGAGAAATTTAGGAGTCTTTTCAGTTTGATTCTTCGGAGCCATCATCTCGGAATTATTCATTCTAGCCTTCAGCTCTCGTTTTCCAAATCTTACCGGTGCATCATTCAAGTATTCTCTAGTCAGCTCGTGATCCCTTTGTTCTCTTGTATCTAAATTCCCTTAAGTATTTTAATTCGTTTCTAATTCTTCCCGGTGTTTCTTTATCTTTTCTTTGTTCGTTTTTAATTCTTACGGTGGTTCGTTCAACATTCCTCTTTCATTGTTATCGTATCAATTCATTCGTTGTTTCCAAATCCCACCGGTGGTTCCATCAAGACCTTCTCAAGTTTGGCTATATCTCTCTTAATCCTTTCTACGAGAATAAGTAGTATGCCAAATCCGTTGCTTGTCATCAATTCAAATTGGTGAAGGATAATCATAATGTAATTCTTATTCTTGTTTCATCGAGTGAATTCAATTCCTTGTCCCGGAGGTTCATCAAATTCTCGGTTTCAATTGTTTCATCTTTTCTTTTCTGGAGTTCCAAGTTCTTCGCATTATCTCATCGCGAAGCTCCATTTAAATCATCGCAAGGCTTCACCTTGTGTTCTCAACTTCTCTTTCTTTTTATCATCTTTTCGTTACCGGAATTCTTCATGGAGCCTCTACACGGTGGTTCGTCAAGGATTATTTTCATTCTTCAATTGTTCTTCAAGATTTCTCTCGAAGCTAAGATCCACCAAGCTATACTCTGAAATAAACATGTTGTTCAATATGTTTATTGTTTTGAGGAGTTCAAGCATTCTTCATCTTGCATTCCGAAGTGTGAATTCTTTCTATCTTATCTTTTGAGGTAGTGTTATGTCATTCTTGACAATTTCCATTCATGTTTCGTGATTCACAAGTTGTCACGAGATATTTTAAACCCATCATTTTCAGTTCGTTCATGAGATCCTTTGCAACCCACCAATCTCTTCATTGGAGTTATCTTGGGTTACATTTCACCTAAAGCCTTCCCTAAGGAATGTTGCTATTGTGGTGCTTATCAATAATCCAAGTTTCCTCCTATTCTCATGATGAAAGAAGTTATCATCTCTTCATTGCTCTCAAGCAAGCAATTGATTCCGTTAGTGGTAGAATTTCACCTCAGTTTTGAGATGTTTTCCATAAGCCCACAACAACCGTATTCTTCTGTCGTTTAATTTTCAACAACTCCTTTCAATCCTTCTTTCTAAGGATGCTTTCAAATTCATTGGTAATAGAAGTTATCATTTTCTTCTACTTTCTTTCTACCTATTGATCCAACTTTTATTCATTCGTTTCGAAAGCATTGTGATGTTGCACTCTTCGACCCATCATCCCCTTTTTTTTATTAAAAGATCATGTTCTTTCCTTTGCTTATCCATTCCACCGGAGTGTCGTGTCCTCCATTCAAATTCTTTTCATCTTATCAAGTCTTGCATCTCTTTTCAACCGGAGTGCTGTCCAAATTTGTTCTTCCTTGTTCCTTGTTCCTTGTTTATCTCGTTTCAACCAAAGTAGTTTCATTTCCTTCTTGTACATTGTGCTCGTTATTCATAGCTTTGCAACCTCCACGGTTCACATGGTGTTCCTTGTTTCTCTTTTCTACTGGAGTGTTCGCAATCTCGTTCATCTCCATTGTATTCTTCTTTCAATTGTTTAGCCTCTCAAGGTTCATTGGTTTCACTCGTTTGCCAAAGAAGCAACTTTGTTTTATCTCTTCTCCTCCTCTTCCGTTTCTCTCCGGTGCCATCCTTAGATCTCGGGTCGAGATCTCCTGTAAGTGGAGGAGAGTTGTGACGCCCCAAAACCGATGCTCCAGAAGACTTCCATACTTTTCGTGATCTCCGTGTGTTTCATTTGCGCTTGCTCTATTTATTTATTTTGCATCACATCATATCATCATACCATCATTTTCTCAAACTAACTAAAACTCACTTAAATAAACTGCATAGATCTTTTGATCTATTTTAACCAAGGGAATTCACATGGTGAGTTCTCTTTATAACATATCATCCAAGTATTTAGGGAGCTATTATAAATATTCCAATAATTTGGAATTAACCATAACACATGTGCAAAGATAATCCCATGCATTTCTATCTAAATCCTTGACCCCAACTTTGCCCATTAAATTCATTCAGCACTTTTCCAAGCTCCACCAATAAACTCAACATTTTTGGACTCTTCGAAAACCTAGTCCCAATTCAAAACCATTTGAATTATGTTCAAATGAATTTGAATTTTTATATTTTGATCATGCCACTTCTATTTTTCTTCGATAAAGTTCATTTTTCCGAGTCCGGGAAAATTAACCTGTGCCCAAATACTTCCTCCAACCCTTTCTGTGCTCTCCTTTCTTTCATTGCAATTTTCTGTTTTCTGAAAGTTTTTGAAACAGTTAAGAGGGAGGGAGATTCCAGCACAGCCCAACTCCTCCTGGCTTTTTACCCTCTCCACAAAGGTGGCCCAAGGTCCAGCCGAGGCCCAGCTTCCTTCCTAACCCTAGCCTCCCTGAGCCCTACCCCCACTCCCTCCCTCGTTCCCTCAGCGCCGCCAGGGGCCTCGGCTCGATCCCCTTTCCCCTCATCTCGATCTTCTTCTCCCTCGTGTCGTCAAGATGGGAGACAGAGAGGAGCGCGCCCCATGCACCTCTGCCATGGCCTTCCTCCACCACCACCGCTGGCCTGCTACCCCACCACCTGGACCCGCCACCAGGACCCGCTGCTCCGCGGCCCCTCTGCTCCTGCTTCCTCTCTAGAGCCTCCTCGTCAGCAAGCTCGCTAGGGCCTCTCCGCCTTCGCGCCAGCAGGAGCCGCCGCCCGACCTCCTCCAACGTTGCTGCCTCGCCTAGAGCCGCACCGCTCGGCCCCTCCCGCGCGCCTCCCTCTGCAGCGCCAGGCCGTGACAACGCCTTCCTCTCCTGCACCTCGTCCCCAACACCGACAAGCCCGCCGCCGTCCTCCATGGCCTCTCCCTTCCTCCCTATCGCCTACCTCTCTTCCGACAGGGCCGCCGCGCCTGCACCCCGCTTCTCACGCTGATGACCTTGTCTCCTCATTTGCGCTGCTCCCTTGCATGACCACCATGCCATGCTCGTTGTTGCATCATAAGTTGCCTTTCGCGACTGCCCGCATCAAGCTTCCACCTCGGCCATCCGCGAGAAGGTTAGGCATGGCCATGGACGAGACCCCCCCGGCATTTTGTTTCCTCGGTGCACCTCCGTTCCTAGAGTTTTGGGCTGCCAAGACTTGTTGCCGACACATGAACCCCCACAAGACGTTTCAGGAATCGCCAAGTACCTCTGCCCCAAACGACTACCGTCGCTGAAGTCAGTGAGTACAACTACTTTCACAATGCATCGTGTACGACTACCACCGCTTGGGTTCGACAAGCCGCTGAGTACCACTATGTTTGCCATGTACATCTACACCAAGACCGGACCGACAAGTACCCCGAGAATGTATGTACCTCTACCGTCGCCGTGGATCCGAGTAAACCAAGTGTACACCTACCGTCGCCCCGAAAATGTTGGATTCGTCAAGTACCTATTTGAAAATGAACATGTACCACTACTTCCAATTCCGTCGCCGAGGACCGAAAGTACCACTACGTCCCATCGAATCCGTCCGCCTTGAAACACATGCTTCAAAGGTATAACCGCCGAGACGACCGCCCGCGAACGAATGCATGTGTGATGTATGAGATGCCCGTGTTTTGCTCCGTGTCCGAGTGGTTGCTTGCACGTTCCTCCTTGTTGCCATCCATCGACCCATGGGAACCCGGTAACCAGGATCACCCCATGATCTTGCATGACACGCTCACGCCACATTTCCTTTTGCGCCGGTATCCCCATGAGCTACCGCAACCGATATGTTGCCGTGGCATCACTTTTGGATTCGTTTCCGTGGCACCCTTTTTAATTCCGCCACGATGACAAATGCTTCGTAACATGCTCTTATCATCATTTTCATAAAAATTGCATAAAACTTGCACATTTCATCCGCATCGATAACAACATCAAGAATGTTTAAATTGTTGTGTGCATCAATTGCTAAATTGCATATGGGGATTTTTTCGGAAATGTTGTTGTTATATCCGGCCTCATTTAAACTTGACTAGATAGTTAGTTTTCACATGCTTCACCTCTTGCCATGTTTAATAACATTTCATACTGTTGGGTACATAAACGAGAGTGAACTAAATGATTGAATGTGGTGTTTCATCAATATGCAACTCGTTGCATATTGAGCTCCACTTAATTTGTAATATTGTTTGTGCACTTTGCCAAGCCATGCCTCATTAAACCGGACATGTATCATACTTGGTTGTGCATCATGCCATGTTCATGTGATGGTTGTTTACTATGTTGCTTGCTTCTTTCCGGGTTGCTTCTCTCGTTAGCTTTGGTTTCCTTCCGGAGTTGTGAGCATTCGTTCGACTACGTTGGGTAGTCTACTTCTTGGACTCGTTCTTCTTCCTTGCGGGATCTCAGGCAATATGACCATACCCTCGATATCAATACTATCTTTGCTTTGCTAATTGTTTGTTCTATTGCTATGTCTTTCTACCTACCACTAGTTATATCAAGCCTCTCATATTGCCATGCCAAGCCTCTAACCCACCTTCCTATCAAACCGTTGTTTGGCTAAGTTACCACTTTTTCCCAGCCCCTCTTATAGTGTTGCTAGTTGCAAGTGAAGTTGAAGTTTGTTCCATGTTGGAACATGGTTATGTTGGGATATCACAATATTTCTTATTTAATTAATGCATCTATATACTTGGTAAAGGCTGGAAGGCTCGGCCTTATGCCTGGTGTTTTGTTCCACTCTTGCCGCCCTAGTTTCCGTCATAGCGATGTTATGTTCCTTGATTTTGTGTTCCTTACATGGTTGGGTGTTATGGGAACCCCTTGACAGTTCACTTTGAATAAAACTCCTCCAGCAAGGCCCAACCTTGGTTTTACAATTTCCTAACAACCTAAGCCTTTTTCCCTTGGGTTTCCGGAGACCGAGTTTCATCTTTATTTTAACCCCCCCGGGCCAGTGCTTCTCTAAGTGTTGGTCCGAACTGAGTAGACTGCGGGGTCACCTCGGGGAAACTTGAGGTCTGGATTTACTCGTAGGATGTCTCATCCAGTGTGCCCTGAGAACGAGATATGTGCAACACAAATCGGGATTTGTTGGCACATTCGGGCGGCTTTGCTGGTCTTGTTTTAGCATTGTCGAAAAGTCTTGTAACAGGGATTTCGAGGCTGATCGGGTCTTCCTGGGAGAAGGAATATCCTTCGTTGACCGTGAGAGCTTGTGATGGGCTAAGTTGGGACACCCCTACAGGGTTTAAACTTTCAAAAGCCGTGCCCGCGGTTATGTGGCATATGGGAATTTGTTAATGTCTGGTTGTAGAGGTCTTCACACTTGACTTAATTAAAATGCATCAACTGCGTGTGTAGCCGTGATGGTCTCTTTTCGGTGGAGTCCGAAAAGTGAACATGGTTTGGGGTTATTTTTGAATATAAGTAGATTCAGGATCACTTCTTGATCACTTCTAGCTTCACAGCCATTGTGTTGCTTCTCTTCTCGCTCTTATTTGCGTATGTTAGCCACCATATTTTGCTTAGCGCTTGCTGCAGCTCCACCTCATTACCTTATCCTACCCATAAAATTAAATAGTCTTGATGTCGCGAGTGTGAGATTGTTGAGTCCTCGCGACTCACGGATACTTCCAAACAGTTGCAGGTGCTGATGATACCAGTGCAGGTGACGAAACCGAGCTCAAGTGGGAGCTCGATGAAGATCTTGGTTGTTGTTATGTGTCTTTTCTGGATGATTAGTAGTGGAGCCCAGTTGGGACGATCGGGGATCTAGCATTTGGGGTTGTCTTCTTTTATTTTGGTTCCGTAGTGGGACCTTGATTGTACTCTGGATGATGTATGTTTAACTTGTTATTTGTGTGAAGTGGCGATTGTAAGCCAACTCTTTCTCCCTTTCTTATTTAGTACATGGGATTGTGTGAAGATTACCCCACTTGCGACTAAACCACCATGTGGTTATGCCTCTAAGTCGTGCCTTAACACGTGGGAGATATAGCCGCAGCGTGGGTGTTACACGGGGGCTGCGCTCAGGTCACGCCCAAGCATACACCACCCTGCCAGGTCCCTCGGACCTGGTCGTCGCATGCCGTCCCAAGTGGAGCCAAGGTACGAAGGTCATTTCAACGTCAAGGGGGACCCCTGAGCATCGCGACTTAGGAGCCTAACTGACCAGTAGCCCCTCACTCCTTGGTCCGTCCTGGTGATCCGGTCGGCCCAGTGGCGGCCGAGGTATGCGCGGGGTCGGGCCCTGCCGACATAGAACACGTGGCCTACTCACAGATCTCCTTTCTATAGGTTGTTTGCATGTCAAGGGGGACTCCTGAGCATCGCAACTCAGGAGCCTAATGGACCACGTAGCACCTCACTCCTTGGTCCATCCTGGTGATCCGGACGACCCAATGGTGGCTGAGGTATGCGCGGGATCGGGCCCTGCCGACGTAGAACGTAAAGCAAATAGAAAGGAAATCACAGAATTTCAAAGCAAATATTACAAGACATATTGTTCTCCTGATACCAAACGAGAGTTTAACGCCTCCACGAGGCATGGTGCATATTGCAGAAACTAAACATGAAAAGAGCCGCCATCCCGTCACCCCTGGACACCGCCTTCGCCTGCGAGGGATGCCTCTTCCCCAATGGCGGCGCCTTCACGTGTACCACCAGTCGGAGTTGCAGGATCGGAAGCACCGCTGGTTGGGGGCACGGGAGCGAAGGCGCGGAACTTCTCCAGTAGGGCCTCCACCTGACCCTTCACGACTGCGGCGGTGGTCGCGTAATGCTCGTCGTCCACAGGCTCCAGCAGCTCGTCAAGGCGGGCGGCAGGATCACGAAGATGGAGGTGGCTGAAGATGTGCGTCAGCGCGGCTGAGGAAAGAACGCGGGCTTCTTCCTCTGCCATGGGGCCGATACTGCTCACGACGTCCTCAAGCGCATCAACCAGGAAAGGAAGCAGCTGGGTGGGCCCCTCGTCATTGGTGGCCAGTGGCTTATCCAAGCCCTTCCCGTAAAGCGACCACAACGCCATCCGAGACCTCTCCTCAAGGAGCTTGAAGGCCGTGCGGTCCTCAGCCAGGACCTTTGCCTTGGCGACAAGCTCGACCTTCTCTGCCCGCAGCTTCTGCTCTAGCTCCTCCAGCCTGCTGCGCTCCGTGGCCTGTGCCTTCACCAACTACTCTAGTTCGGCATCACGATCCTTGACGACATCCTCTTGGGCCTTCATCTTCTCCTCCTCCGCCTTGCGGCCTCGGGCTTCTTTCACGCACTCCCTCCACACGGTCTCTAGCTCGGCCTCGAGCGACCGACAGTGGTCCTGAGCGGCCTCGTCATCCTTCAGCGCCACCTCGCGGGTGGCCACAGCTTGGGCGACGGCCTCCCCGTCCTTCTTGGAGTCGGTAGTAGCCTGGATCAACGTCGCCTGGACGGACACATCAGAGTGAAGCCAGCCAGAGACCAACTCCAGGCGCCCGGCCACCAGGCGACTGTTGGTGCCTTGAAGGTCTTCTCGCAGCAGGGCCATCGCAGAAAGAGCGCGTTCCAGGACATCAGGCGAGGCGGAAGAACCTGGGGGAAACAATGTGGTAGAAGGAGGAGGAGGCAACGTCGTCACCATGGCCCAGGAAGCCAGAAGCTCCTAAGCTTCGGGGACCCCAGCACCCAAGCCGGACGTTGGCACCTCCGGAGCCAGCGGGACCTCGGGGCCTGACTCCTCCCGAGGATGCCCCTCCATACCTCGAGAGGATGATCGGGCCAGAGAAGCATGAGCGCCGTCACTGACCTTATCCATGGAGAGGGGTGTAGCCGCAGGAGGCGATCTGGGCTCGAACAGTACCACCTCGTCCCCCTTTCTCTTCTTTGCCGCGGGTGTCGGCCTGGTCGCACAATGAAGAAGAGTCAAGGATGAGCATCAGAAGGAAGAACAAGGCATGACAAGAATACTTACTGGTCCACAGCGGTGTAGTTCCTCCGCTTCTATAGCTTGAAGCCGGAGAGCCTCGCAGCCTGAGGCGCAGGCGCGCGGGCTTTAGGAGCGGAAGAAGGGGCAGTAGATGGACCGGAAGCAGCTCTAGACAGTGTCGGGGCAGGAGCGTCATCCTGGGAGAGCAGCGCCGACCTTCCCTTGGTGGGAACCACGGGCGGCTCCCCCCTCTCTAGGAGGACGTCGGCCTCATCATCGTTGTCAGGTAGGAGGTGGAGGATGTCGGCCTTGCGCAAGGGGGAGGTATCCCCCATCCCCTTGAGGCCGCCTCTAGGTCGCGCTCCTTGCCCTCCTCTTCTTCCCCATCCCCACGGGAGTCGCTAGAAGACACGTCCACCGTCGCCGTTGAGGGAGTCTTGGACTAAGGGGTCCTCGAGCGTCCGGCCTATTAGCCATGGGCCGGACTGATGGGCTATGAAGATACGAAGACCGAAGACTGCACCCATGTCCGGATGGGACTCTCCTTGGCGTGGAAGGCAAGCTTGGCGGCCAAATATGTAGATTCCTTTGCTTTGTAACCGACCTTGTGTAACCCTACATCCTCCTGGTGCCTATATAAACCGGAGGACTTAGTCCGGAAACGGGGAGACTCATTACCATAGTCATACAGGCTAGACTTCTTGGGTTTGGCCATTACGATCTCGAGGTAGATCAACTCTTGTAATATTCATATTCATCAAAAATCAATCAAGCAGGACGTAGGGTATTACCTCCATAGAGAGGGCCAGAACCTGGGTAAACATCATGCCCCCTGTCTCCTATTACCATCGACCTTAGACGCATAGTTCGGGACCCCCTAGCCGAGATCCGCCGGTTTTTACACCGACATTGGTGCTTTCATTGAGAGTTCCACTGTGCCGTCGATGAAAGGTTAAATGGCCCTTTCAATCGTCGATAGTGATGCTGTCCAAGGAGAAACCTTCCTCCCTGGACAGATTTTCGTGTTCGGTGGCTTCGCGCTGCGGGCCAACTCATTTGGCCATCTGGAGCAGATCGATAGCTACGCCCCTGGCCACAATGTCAGATTTGAGAGCTTGAACTACGTCGCGGACATCCGGTGAGACCTGATCTTTGCTGGATTCGAGACCGTGACAATCGCTCCTGGTCACCTCGATGAACATGGCCTAAATCTGTCATCAGACCATATTCAGTAGATAGCTCCTGTAACTGCTCTGGCCTTAGATCTGAAGCATATGGTGCCATCTAAGGACTGGAGGTTCAACCCCACCACAGAGGCCACAGATTCCTCGGCGTTGGAGCCGCACATGGACTTAAACTCACACAATATTTTTGTCATCGGAACCCCGAACTCGTCTCCGGGTGTAAGTTCCGAACCATGTGAGTCCACAGATGCTGAACTTGATCATTTATCGATCTTCGAGTTCAGCGCCGCAGACATCTTCCAGCACTCACCCTTGGGCGACGTGCTAAGCTCATTAAAGAACATGTCCTTGGCGGGGGACTCACAGCCAAACTATATTCGATTCAAACTAGAAGCTGATGACAGGGAATTTCGCTCCCCACCCGCCACCCACTTTATAGCCACTGTCGAAGACTTAACCAACATGCTCGATTACGGCTCCGATGACATCGGCGGTGTGGACGATGATGCCAGAGAAGAAGAGGCCCAGGACCCGCCGTTCACCGGACGCTGGACGACCACTTCCTCGTACGATGTGTACATGGTGGATGCACCAAAGGAGAATAGTGGCGATGATAAAGAAGACCAAGTTGAGGATAAACCTCGTGAGATACAATCGAAATACCGGCGTCAGCGGCGCCGCTCTAAGTCACACTGCAGTCAAGATAGCAACAACAACACAGGAGAAGATAACACTCCGAAAGGTGCCGAAGACAACGAAGACCCCGTTGACGCAGCTACCGAGCGGGATGAACGGGAAGATGGGCAAGTTAGCCCTGGTAGACAGGCCACGCAGGAGGACTCGGAGGACGGTAATTATCTTCCGCTCTCCGAGGATGAGGCGAGCCTCGGCACCGAGGATTTCATCGTGCCTGAGGAACCTCTTGAGCAGGAGCGCTTCAAGCGCCAGCTAATAGCCACTTGAAGGAGCCTGAAAAAGAAGCAACATCAGCTTCAAGCTGACCAAGATCTGCTCAACGATAAATGGACCGACGTCCTAGCAGCCGAAGAATATGGCCTCAAGCACCCGGACAAAAGCTACCCGAAGCGCAAATTACTACCTCAGTTCGACGACGAGGCACCGGAACACATACCACCATCGCGCAATGCGGTTGACCGACCACCACGTGGACGAGACAAAGCGGCAACTCAAGACGAACACCAGCCCGCCCCGCCTCATCGCAAAGGCAGAGGTAAATCAGCTCACGGTCATACATATGACCTTCAACATGACCTGAACAATAAAGCATGATATACCCGATCGATTTACGGATCGTGAGGGCGTTCCTCGACACATGATGATGGCTACCTATTCGGACGTGACAAACCTAGTCACACCCAAGCCGACAACTGCAGATGGACTCCATCGAAGCTATGTCGTGACGCGGCCCGATATAGAGGCGCCACAAACCACCTTTGCTTCACCGATGAAGTACTGGATCACGAATTCCCAAAGGATTCAAACCCTTTAACATTGAATCATACGATGGAACAACCGACCCCACGGTATGGATAGAGGATTTCATTCTCCATATCCACATGGACCACGGAGATGACCTCCACGCTATCAAATACCTCCCACTAAAGCTTAAAGGGCCAGCTCGACACTGGTTAAATAGCCTTCCTGAAAATTCTATCGGCAGCTGGCAGGACTTGGAAGATGCCTTCCTCGACAACTTCCAAGGTACATATGTCCGGCCACCAGACGCCGACCATTTAAGCCACATAGTCCAACAACCTGGAGAGTCAGCCAGGAAATTTTTGACTAGGTTCCTAACCAAAAAGAACCAGATCGTCGACTGTCCGGATGCCGAAGCCGTAGCGGCCTTTAAAACATCCGCGACGAATGGCTCGCCCGCCACCTCGGCCAATGATGAGGACATCAATACCATTGTTACACCCACATCCCCTGCTGCTATACATATTGGACCAATTACTAGAGCTCACGCACGCCAATTGAATTATCAGGTACTTTTGTTTCTTGGTAATGATTCTAATGTTCATGGGAATATGATGCTGCCTAAATTGGATACATTTGTTTTGCTTACAAATGAAGGGCCTACCTTGGACAAGAAAGATGAACCTTGGAGCAAGTTCAAGCATGGAGATGATGGCATGCGCAAGGGGATCAAGAACGGAGTTACAAGTGATGATTTCAGGACTTTGAAGCCACCATAAGGAGTGCATGAAGCCTTGGACAAAATACACAAGATGCCATTTCATAAATTTTGTCCAGAGGCTATTTTAGGTGTTGCATCACCTTATTATTGTATTTTCGAAATACTTGAGTATAGGCTGTTTTTAGAGTCCGTATGTGTGGGGAAACAAGAGTTAGGGTTGGTTTCGGACCCCTCCTCCAAGGGCCACGAATCCCCCCCTCTTCCTCCATATATACAACCCTTAGGGCGTCGTTTAGACTTTGGGTTTTGTTTATATTAAAAGTTCACCATAGCTGCAACTTCGCTTACTTCGTTTGTGTCCAGCGACCAGACCAAGACGTCACAGAACCCCACCTTGATGAGTAAAGCTTTCATCTTATATTCGCAATATCCGGATTGCAATCTCAGTTTCTTGCTTGTTCTTTGTTTGCTAGCAGGAAACGGGCCCTCGTGGTCAGGTTGATCGTGCTCCGGCGTTGTCAATAACCCCTCGGAGTTGGTTTACCGATTGCTAAGGCGCGACGTCCTCGCACGTTCGTAGTTGGATCGTCAAAGTCGACTTCCTCTAAAACGATAGCCACCATCTCATCGAAAGACGGGACACCTTTGCCTCTATCAAGTGGTATCAGATTTTCAGGTTGCTCGGTGAGATTTTACAGTTTTTCATAGTTTAGATCGAGTCTGTTCTTCATACCTACAGTCCACGAAAAATGCCAACAAAAAAAATTAGGGTTAGTTCATCATATCCGAACCAATCTGAGCCTTTGCATAGTCTTTTTAGAGTTTTGCTTTGTTGAATTTGCCGTTGCATCATCGTGTCGAGTTGCTGGTCTTAGCGTCTAGTCCCTTAGAGTTTCGAGTTCTATTCACATGTTGTCACGCCGCCGTCGCACCATCGTCATCATCATTGCCATATACCACCACCCCACCATATACATCGCCGCTGCCATATACAACCACCAATCCGAGTTCCACCAGATTCATCGCCGCCACCAGTCTGAGTTCCACCAGATTCATCTCTGCTACCAGTCCGAGTCCAGTATTTGTTGCTTTTTTCAAGTTCCAGATCACGCGATACTTCGAGTCGTGACAGAGTAGGACTCCTGAGATTCTGTGCTACCCGCAGAAGAAAAATAGTTCCAAACTAAAAAAAAATCTATTTAGGCAGTTTTTAGACCATTTGTAGATTTTTTCGAAAAAAATTTGTTGCGGAGCAAAAAAAAGAGGAAAAAAAGTGCAAAAAAGTGAAAAAAAAAGAAAAAATATTCAGAGAGTGCTCCTCCCTTGTTTACGTGCCGCGCTGTGATTTTGTTCGTGTTTTAGGCTCGCGTCTCTAGTACGGTCTAGCCTAGGACCAGCACAGTACCATCGTTGAGCGTTTATTCAACTTTGCATCTCTGAATTGATTATTGCTGACCTTTTTGCTACCATATTATAAGCCTTGCCAGCTCCACATACATCTACATCGTGCGTTTGACTCTCCCTGGTAATCGCTCTATCCAAGCTTTGAGAGTTTTGACTATGACGGTTGCCGATCACCGCCTGCTGCTGGGTAAGAACTGGTAAGAATTTGAGATTTGCTTGAAGGATTTGTGACATCCACCACCACCTCTTGTTAGTAGTTTGTAGGACCATATTCTTGTGTGTTTCTATTGCTGCTAACAATGGCAGGATCACATGCAAACGAGACTGACTGGGAGAACATGACGAATAAGGAGTTGCATGATAAATTTCAGCAAATGATGAGTGGACAGGTGCAAGATGTGCTAAACAGATTTGAAGAGGCCATGGAGAAGATAGATGGCATGGAAAACACGTTCGAAACGAAGCTCGATAACAATTCTAATGAATTTCTCGCGCATCTTCCACCACCACCACCGGCTGCTCCTAACGCACCTCTACAACAACAACAACAACAACAACAACAACAGCAACAACATCGCTTTCCAAATCAAGTGGGACGATCACATCGCGTTTTCATTGACCCTGGGCAAAATTGTGGTGCCGTTGTTGATGCTTCTGCCACTCCTGCTGCTACTGCAGAGGTGGAGGACCATTACAAGGATGAGGTTGACCAAAATCAGAACTACGTGCAACCACCAGCACCACCACCACCAGGTCGTCCTCATGCATATCATCGCAACAGTAGGGCTGCACCACCACCTGAGGTACATGACCATCTTCCTAAACTAAAATTGAATATTTCACCATTTGAGGGTAGATATGTTCCTGATATATATCTTACTTGGGAGTTAGAAACTGAACAAGGATTTACATGTTTACAATATCCTGAGGAGAGACATGTTCCTGGAGCTATTTGTGCTTTCACTAGCTTTGCATGTGTTTGGTGGTCTAAACATTGCAGATTATATCCTATTCCAGCTACTTGGGCTGCTTTGAAACTGCTATGCGTACTCGTTGGGTTCCACCATATTATCAACGTGAATTACTTCAAAAATTGCAGCGTTTAAGACAAGGAAAAAATTCTGTAGAAGAATATTATCAGGAATTACAAACTGGCATGATTAGATGTGGTATTGTTGAGGAGAATGAAGCCATGTTGCACGTTTTATGGGTGGATTAAATAGAGAGATTCAGACCATTCTAGAGTATAAGGAGTATACTAATATCACTCGTTTATTCCATCTTGCTTGTAAAGCTGAACATGAAGTGCAGGATCGACAGGCATTGGCGCGAACTAATTTTTCTGCAGGTCGATCTTCATCATGGAAACCACGTGCATCCTCTACTTCCACTCCACCAGCACCTCCATTAGGTGCCACCTCCAGCTGTGATACAAGAAAGCAGGCACAACCACCACTATCTGCCAAGAGCACACCTGCTGGACCTGCGCAGAGCTCTTCTCCTTCCATGGCATCAACAGAGCACACGAGTGATATTATTTGTCGTCGTTGTAAGGGAAGAGGACATTTTGCGAGAGAATGCCAATCTCAGCGTGTGATGATTGCTACTGAGGATGGTGGGTATGAGTCCGCTAGTGACTATGATGAGGAGACTTTGGCTCTTATTACACATGAAGAACACGGTGGAGAGGATTCTGATCATGAGACGCAATACATGGCTGCTGAAGATGCTGACATGTATGAATGTTTAGTTGCTCAACGTGTTTTGAGTGTGCAGGTTACACAAGCTGAGCAAAATTAGAGGCATAATTTGTTCCATACAAAGGGAGTTGTGAAGGAACGTTCTGTTCGCGTCATCATAGATGGAGGGAGCTGCAATAACTTGGCTAGCATGGAGATGGTGGAGAAGCTATCTCTCACCACAAGACCACATCCACATCCTTACTACATCCAATGGTTCAACAATAGCGGCAAGGTTAAGGTAACACGTACTATTCGTGTGCATTTTAGTATCTCTACATATGTTGATTATGTTGATTGTGATGTGGTACCTATGCAAGCATGTTCCTTATTACTTGGTAGACCATGGCAATTTGATAAAAATTCTGTACACCATGGTAGAAACAATCAGTATACTCTTGTTCATAAGGATAAAAATATAACTTTGCTTCCTATGACTCCTGATTCCATTTTGAAAGATGATATTAGTAGAGCTAATAAAGCAAAACAGGAGAAAAATAAAAGTGAAAATCAGATTGTGGCAAAAGAATTTGAGCAACAAATGCAGCCTAATAATAAACCATCTACTATTGCTTCTGAAATTAAATTGAAACGTGCATGTCTACTTGCCACCAAATCTGATATTGATGATTTAGATTTTAGCAAATCGGTTTGCTATGCTTTTGTGTGCAAAGAGGCATTATTTTCATTCGAGGACGTGCCTTCCTATTTGCCTCCTGCTGTCACTAACATTTTGCAGCAGTTCGCTGACGTCTTTCCACAAGACGTGCCACCGGGATTACCACCTATTCGAGGGATTGAGCATCAAATTGACTTAATTCCCGGTGCATCATTACCCAACCATGCACCATACCGTACCAATCCAGAGGTGACGAAGGAGATTATGCGTCAAGTACAAGAACTGCTCGACAAAGGTTATATACGCGAATCCCTTAGTCCTTGTGTTGTTCCTATCATTTTAGTGCCGAAAAAGGATAGTACGTCGCGTATGTGCGTTGATTCTAGAGTCATTAATAATATTACTATTCTTTATCGTCATCCTATTCGTAGGCTAGATCATATGCTTGATGAATTGAGTGGCTCTACAATATTCTCCAAAGTTGATTTGCATAGTGGATACCATCAAATTCGTATGAAATTGGGAGATGAATGGAAAATAGAATTTAAAACTAAGTTTGGATTATATGAGTAGTTAGTCATGCCTTTTGGGTTAACTAATGCACCTAGTACTTTCATGAGGTTAATGAACGAAGTTTTACGTGCTTTCATTGGACGATTTGTGGTAGTTTACTTTGATGACATATTGATTTATGGCAAATCTTTGGAGGAACATTTGGAACATTTACGTGTTGTTTTTATTGCTCTACATGATGCACGTTTGTTGGTAACCTTGGAAAGTGCACCTTTTGCACCGACCGAGTATCTTTTCTTGGCTATGTTGTTACTCCACAGGGAATTGAAGTTGATAAAGCCAAGACTGAAGCTATTGAGAGTTGGCCGCAACCCAAAACGGTCACACAAATGAGGAGTTTCCTTGGCCTTGCTGGTTTCTATAGGCGTTTTGCGAGAGATTTCAGCACCATTGCTGCACCTCTCAATGAGCTTACAAAGAAGGATGTACCTTTTGTTTGGGGTAACGCACAGGAAGAAGCCTTCACAGTATTGAAAGATAAGTTGACACATGCTCCTTTACTCCAACTTCCTGATTTTAATAAGACTTTTGAGCTTGAATGTGATGCTAGTGGAATTGGATTAGGAGGTGTGTTATTACAAGATGGCAAACCTATTGCATACTTTTCTGAAAAATTGAGTGGGCCTAGTTTAAACTATTCTAATTATGATAAAGAATTATATGCTCTTGTTCGGACCTTAGAAACATGGAAACATTATTTATGGCCCAAGGAATTTGTTATACATTCTGATCATGAATCTTTGAAACACATTAAAAGTCAAGCAAAACTGAACCTTCGACATGCTAAATGGGTTGAATTCATTGAGACTTTCCCTTATGTCATTAAACACAAGAAGGGTAAAGAAAATGTTATTGCTGATGCATTGTCTCGTCGTTATACCATGCTTTCACAACTTGACTTTGAAATATTTGGTCTGGAGACCGTCAAAGATCAATATGTGCATGATGCTAAATTTAAAGATGTATTTCAGAATTGTAAGGAAGGGAGAACTTGGGACAAGTTTGTTCTTAACGATGGATTTGTGTTTCGTGCTAACAAGCTATGCATTCCAGCTAGCTCTGTTCGTCTTCTGTTGTTGCAGGAGGCGCATGGAGGAGGATTAATGGGACACTTTGGCGTCAAGAAGATGGAGGATATACTTGCCACACATTTCTTTTGGCCAAAGATAAGACAGGATGTTGAGCATTTTGTTGCTCGCTGCACTACATGTCAAAAATCTAAGTCACGACTCAATCCTCATGGTTTATATATGCCTTTGTCTGTACCTAGTGTTCCTTGGGAGGATATATCTATGGAATTTGTTTTAGGTTTACCTGGAACAAAGAAGGGGAGGGATAGCATATTTGTTGTCATGGATAGGTTCTCGAAAATGGCACACTTTATACCATGTCATAAAACTGATGATGATGTTAATGTTGCTGATTTGTTCTTTTGTGAAATTATTCGCTTGCATGGTGTGCCAAATACTATTGTTTTAGATCAGGATACTAAATTTCTTAGCCACTTTTGGAGATGTTTATGGGCTAAGTTGGGGACTAAACTGCTTTTTAGTACTACTTGTCACCCCCAAACTAATGGACAAACTGAAGTAGTCAATAGAACATTGTCTACTATGCTTAGGTTTGTTTTGAAGAATGATAAGAAAATGTGGGAAGAATGCTTGCCTCATATTGAATTTGCTTATAATCGTTCATTGCATTCTACTACTAAGATGTTCCCTTTTGAAATTGTGTATGGTTTCCTACCTCGAGCACCTATTGATTTGTTGCCTCTTCCATCTTCGAAGACGGTTAATTTTGATGCTAAAGAACGTGCTGAATTGATTTTAAAAGTATGAATGCTAAATATAAACTTGTTGGAGATAAGGGTAGAAAACATGTTGTGTTTGCACCTAGAGATCTTGTTTGGTTACATTTGCGTAAGGCTAGATTTCCTAATTTGTACAAATCTAAGCTAATGCCATGTGCTGATGGTCCTTTTAAGGTGTTAGAGAAAATAAATGATAATGCATATAAACTTGAGCTGCCAGCAGATTTTGGGGTTAGTCCCACTTTTAACATTGCTGATTTGAAGCCTTATTTGGGTGAGGACGATGAACTTTCATTGAGGACGACTTCATTTCAAGAAGGGGAGGATGATGAGGACATCGATACCATTGTTACACCCACAGCCCCTGCTGCTATACATACTGGACCAATTACTAGAGCTCGCGCACGCCAATTGAATTATCAGGTACTTTCATTTCTTGGTAACGATTCTAATGTTCATGAGAATATGATGCTGCCTAAATTGGATACATTTGTTTTGCTTACAAATGAAGGGCCTACCTTGGACAAGAAAGATGAACCTTGGAGCAAGTTCAAGCATGGATATGATGGCATGCGCAAGGGGATCAAGAACGGAGTTACAAGTGATGATTTCAGGACTTTGAAGCCACCATAAAGAGTGCATGAAGCCTTGGACGAAATATACAAGATGCCACTTCATAAATTTTGTCCAGAGGCTATTTTAGGTGCCGCGTCATCTTATTATTGTATTTTCAAAATACTTGAGTATAGGCTGTTTTTAGAGTCCGTATGTGTGGGAAAACAAGAGTTAGGGTTGGTTTCGGACCCCTCCTCCAACGACCATGTAATCCCCCCCTCTTCCTCCATATATACAACCCTTAGGGCACCGTTTAGACTTTGGGTTTTGTTTAGATTAATAGTTCGCCATAGCTGCAACTTCACGTTCTTCGTTTGTGTCCAGCGACCAGACCAAGACGTCACAGAACCCCACCTTGATCAATAAAGCTTTCATCTTATATTCGCAATATCCAGATTGCAATCTCAGTTTCTTGCTTGCTCTTCGTTTGCTCGCAGGAAACAAGCCCTCGTGGTCAGGTTGATCATGCTCCGGCGTGGTCAATAACCCCTCGGAGTTGGTTTAGCGATTGCTAAGGCGCGACGTCCTCGCACGTTCGTAGTCGGATTGTCAAAGTCGACTTCCTCTAAAATGATAGCCACCATCTCATCGAAAGATGGGACACCTTTGCCTCTATCAGCCAAGAAAAGCCGAAATCTATGGCAGCCCTCACGACACTTATGACCCGCTTTTGTGCGGGTGAGGACAACTGGCTGGCTCGTAGAAAAAATACGGCCAGCAACGCAAGCCCCTCTAAGGCCAATAACAACAACGGCAAGCTCCGACGTAATAGACACAAGCGCCGAAGCAATGGTAATAATACCGATGACACTACAGTCAACGCCAGATTCAGCTGCTCCAAGTCCAGCCAGCGGAAGAAACCGTACAAGAGAAACAATCAGGGACCATCCAGCCTGGACCGCATACTCGACCGTCCGTGCCAAATCCATGGCACCCCAGACAAACCAGCCAACCATACCAACAGAGATTGCTGGGTTTTTAAGGAAGCCGGCAAGTTAAATGCCACAAACAAGGAAAAGGGATCGCAGAGCGAGGACGATGATGAGGATCCCCTGCAGCCAAACGTAGGGGGACATAAGAAGTTCCCCCCTCAAGTCAAAACTGTGAACATGATATATGCTACACACATCCCCTAGAGGGAGTGCAAGCGCGCACTAAGGGACGTTTATGCGATAGAGCCAGTCGCCCCAAAATTCAATCCATGGTCATCGTACCCGATCACTTTTGACCGTCGAGATCATCCGACCAGTACTCGGCACGGCGGATCAGCCGCATTGGTCCTGGACCCAATAATTGATGGGTTCCACCTGACGCGAGTCCTGATGGACGGTGGCAGCAGCCTCAACCTGCTCTATCAGGATACAGTGAGCAAAATGGGCATTCATCCATCACGGATCAAACCCACAAAGACTACCTTCAAAGGAGGCATACCGAGTGTAGAGGCCCGCTGCATGGGCTCAATCACACTAGAGGTTGTCTTCGGATCTCCGGACAACTTCGGAAGCGAGGAGTTAATCTTTGATATCGTCCCCTTTCGCAGCGGCAATCATGCGCTGCTCGGACGAACCGCATTCGCCAGATTTAACGCAGTGCCACACTATGCTTATCTCAAGCTCAAGATGCCCAACCCACGTGGCGTCATAATAGTCAATGGAAATACAGAATGCTCCCTCCGTGTAGAAGTACAGAGCGGACTTCTCAAGCAGAACCTTCATTCGGCTGCCGAGCCCACGGACACCATCAAGAGGATCCGAACAACCCTGCAGCAGGACAGCTCGGCTCGTCACGAGCTCGACTAGCAATCCGGCCTCCATCTCAATCCCGATCAAGTGGTGGCATTCACACCGCGTGTACATAGCTACGCACTCAAAATTCCATGGGCATCGATGGAGGCATAGCTAGCTTGTGATCCACAGTATGGCTTAACCGACACCGGATACACACATACTTTCACTTTTATTCGTTTCCTTTTCAGGTTTCAATCCCGCAGGCCCCATCTAATGGCCTGATCATCGGTACTCTTGAAGGACAAACACACCAAGTCGGCTAGAAGCAAATACATATGGGGGACTTCTCTAGGTGGTTTCATTAACGATCACTCTACCTATTTTTTAGGACCCACGTGCAGCTCTCCCTTGGTTAAGGCATAGTAACTAGCCTCCTGCTTATTGCATTACTTGTATAAACGCGCTTTCATGCACCAAGGAAATTATAATAAGAACAGTTTGCGGCTCAAATTTGGCCCTAGCTTATCACTTGTTCTTCTTTTTCTTCCTGTTTTGTCTTTTCTGGTAACTTTATCAGGTAGCACCCGTACACTTTGGTAAGTTTGATGTTTGCCAGGGGCTTCATAGCACCCCACACTACGGCGACAAAAGTCTGAACACTTTTTATAAGTATAGTTCGGCACCCCTAATTTAGCATTATATGCATTGGCTCTGAATCATGTCTTTGGTCAATAGTTGGGTTGCCCGGCTCCTGTGCTTGCTACCTTACATTCTGCTATATCGGCTAAGTAGTAAAGGGAGATCTGCTGCGATTGTGCCTTGGTTTATCCAAAGGAGCACCTCAGTAGAGAAAGCCGAAAACTGACTGTCATGATGCAGCGAGAGCTGGTCAGCTATTCGGAGGTTGCAAATCGTTGGAGATTTCTTCCGCGTTACGCGATGGATTGGTACTTCTCGATCAGACGCTTATAGCACTCTAGTTCGGATACTAGGGGTTGTGCCCATGTTTTTATTGTCGAACTCCTATGGCTAAGTGAGGGCGTTATAGCCGCGTAGTCTGGTTGCCTCGTTCGTTGCGCTAAACAACTCCTTCAAGGACCATCTAATTGGATCAAGATTGTTTAGATTCCATCACGAACACCCCCGTACTACCGACGTGGGGGCAGAAGCCGACGACTGGTTAACCCTCAGATTTCATACAACACGGCCGCACATGAAGTAAAATTTAAAAACATAACAAGCATTATATTGCACAATCACTTTGTTTTATCATACAAGGTAGAGGGAGCTCGAATACATTCATTCAAACATAGTGTCTTTGGCACAATGATCTGCAAAAACGCGGGACCCCTCTAAGACATCGCCGAAGTATCGCTCGGGTGTGCGGTGCTCCTTGCCGTCCGGCGGCCCCTCGGTTGCTAACTTGACAGCGTCCAGTTTCGCCCACCAGACCTTGCAATTGGAGAAGGCCAGACGTGCGCCCTCGATGCAGATGGATCACTTGATGATGTCCGGCCGAGGACATACATCCACCAGCTTCTTCACAAGGCCGAAATAGCTGTTGGGAATAGCTTCAGCTGGCCACAGCCGGATTATCATATCCTTCATGGCCAGTTCGGCCACCCTGTGCAGTTCGACCAGCTATTTCAGCTGATTGCTTAAGGGCACCGGATGTTCTGGCGTGCGATATTGCGACCAGAACAGCTTCTCTGTGGAGCTCCCTTCTTCGGCTCGGAAGAACTCCGCGGCGTCGGTCACACTACGTGGCAGATCAGCAAAGGCCCCTGGAGAACTCCGAATCTGGGTTAGTAAAAGAAATTTCCTCTTCACACTCTTGCTTTGCATAATGAATGCCTTACCCGCTGCGATCTTCCTGGGCTCCTGGATCTCCTAGAGGGTGCCCTGGGCTTCACTCCGGGCCGTCTCTACACTCTTACGAGCCTTGATGAGTTCGGCCTCTTGAGCCGAAGCATTGTGCTCCAAGGTCTCGCACTTCCTCACCGCGTCCTAGAGCTCCTATTGGATTTCGTTGACCCGGGCCTTGAGCCTCTTAGGGGCGGCCTGATCCTTGACAACCTTCCCCACGGCTTCGACCAGGGCCTCGACCTCGGTCGTCGCTTCTGTACATATCATGGCACTTCGGTCAAATGCATGTCATTTTACTTTTTTCGAATACATAACGGTTTATGACATACCTTGTTTTTCTTGGAGCTGCCTCCTCACCTGGCCGAGCTCCTCCTCGGCCTTCTCCAGTCTCCGCAGCAGTTCAGAGACCTCGGCAGTATGTGAGGCGGCGGCCAACGGCGACGCCTGCGTATTCATTTCAGACAATTTAGTTAGTTTCCTACAATGAAGGATTGATCCTTTGTCCGACTTTTCTTTCCGAACACCAGACAGTGTCTCAGGGGATACTGTCTATATTGGGGATTTTCTCTTTTCGCGTCGCTTACCTCAAAACCTGTCAGCAGGCTGCTGTAGCCTTCAGTTAGTCTGCTCTTGGTGGACTGAACCCTTTCAATCACCGTGCCCATAAGAACACGGTGCTCATCCACAATGGAAGTGCCTCGCAGCGCTTCCAGCAGATTATCTAGCACCCCTGGCTGGACAGGGGTCACCGATGGAATAGGCATACCCCTGTAGGATCGAAAGTATGTCTAGAGGGGGGGTGATTAGACTACTTGACTAAATAAAAACTTAACCTTTTCCCAATTTTAGTTATTGGCAGATTTTAGCTAATTTAGGACAAGTCAATCAATCATCACATAATTCAAGCAAGCATGCAAAGAGTGTATAGGCAGCGGAAAGTAAAGCATGCAACTTGCAAGAATGTAAAGGGAAGGGTTTGGAGGATTCAAACGCAATTGGAGACACGGATGTTTTTCCCATGGTTCGGATAGGTGGTGCTATCCTACATCCACGTTGATGGAGACTTCAACCCACGAAGGGTAACGGTTGCGCGAGTCCACACAGGGCTCCACCCAAGGGTAACGGTTGCGCGAGTCCACACAGGGCTCCACCCACGAAGGGTCCACGAAGAAGCAACCACCCACAAAGGGTCCACAAAGAAGCAACCATGTCTATCCCACCATGGCCATCGCCCACACAGGACTTGCCTCACTAGCGGTAGATCTTCATGAAGTAGGCGATCTCCTTGCCCTTACAAACTCCTTGGTTCAACTCCACAATCTTGTCAGAGGCTCCCAAGTGACACCTAGCCAATCTAGGAGACACCACTCTCCAAGAAGTAACAAATGGTGTGTAGGTAATGAACTCCTTGCTCTTGTGCTTCAAATGATAGTCTCCCCAACACTCAACTCTCTCTCATAGGATTTGGATTTGGTGGAAAGAAGATTTGAGTGGAAAGCAACTTGGGAAGGCTAGAGATCAAGATTCATATGGTAGGAATGGAATGTCTTGGTCTCAACACATGAGTAGGTGGTTCTCTCTCAGAACATATGAGTTGGAATGGTGTGTGTGTTCTGATGGCTCTCTCATCGAATGAGAAGGAGGTGGAGGGGTATATATAGCCTCCACACAAAATCCAACCGTTACACAGTTTTCCAATCTCGGTGGGACCGAATCAATAAACTCGGTCGGACCGAAAATGTAAACCTATTGACCGTTAGAGATTTTCGGTGGGACTGACATGCAACTTGGTAGGACCGATATGGTTAGGGTTTGGGCATAACGTAATCTCGGTGAGACCGATTACACAAACTCCATGAGACCGAATTTGGTAATTAGCTAACCAGAGAGTTGGTCAGGCAAACTCGGCGGGACCGATTTGCTCTTTCGGTGAGACCGAGTGGAACTTGGTGAGACCGAAAAGTTACAAAGGGGAAACACTGAGTTTACATTGCAATCTCGGTGGGACCGATTCGCTCTTTCGGTGAGACTGAATAGTTACAAAAGGGAAACAGAGAGTTTGCAACCCCATCTCGGTGAGACCGAGATCCTTATCGGTAGGACCGAATTGCTAGGGTTTGGCAGTGGCTAATGACAAGTGAAACTAGGTGGCGCCGGATAGGAAAAATCGGTAGTACCGAGCTTGGCTTAGGGTTTAGGTCAAATGTGGATATGGGAAAGTAGTTGAGGGTTTTGGAGCATATCACTAAGCACATGAAGCAAGAGGCTCATTAAGCAACACATCATCCCTCCTTGAGCTTTTGAGCTTGAGCCAATCCTTTGTCCTTAGCATTTTGAGGGTTCCACTTTCACATCCATGCCATGCCAATCATTGAGCTTTCCTGAAATAATCATCTTGGAATAGCATTAGCTCAGTGAGCTATATGTTGTTATGAATTACCAAAACCACCTAGGGATAGTTGCACTTTCAATCTCCCCCTTTTTGGTAATTGATGACAACATATAGATCAAAGCTTTGACAAATGATAATAAGCATGAAATATATCGTCGCTTTGAGAAGTATGTGATAAGTAAGAGCTCCCCCTAAATTTGTGCATATTTAAAATTTGCTTTGGACTGCAAATGCACAAAGAGTTAGAGTCATGGGTTACTCTTCCATGTCACATACATCTTGGTGGAGCGCTTAAAATGATAAGAATGAAACACATGCACTCATCACCAAGAATAGTGAATGATCACATAAGATAGATAAGATAATAGAATTAAGCAAACATTAAGTGTAGCTTATGATCAAACACATGATCATCAATGTCTCACAAATAATGACGTAGTATCTCAAGCACTCAAAAGCAAACAAGTTCGAAAAACCACCAAATAAAGCAAGAGAGAAAAGCAACACACTCACTCTCGAAGCCTATGATCTATACATCTTCTCCCCCTTTGGCAACAAGTTACCAAAAAGTTCCTAGAAAATGCATAGTGCTACATCGACGCTCAGGCTTGATCTTCTAGAGGTGGTGGAGTCTGGATCACTCCAAGGACGAAGGCTTCGGTAGATGCTGAAGTAGACGCTGGAGTTGGAGCTGAAGTAGATGCTGGAGCTGGTGGAACTGAGGCTGTGGCTGGTGCTGAGGTGGTGGCTCTTGTGTCAGCAACTGGCACGACAGACGACCTCGGACCTCTTGACACTCTGGCAAAGGCATGAGTGGTAGTCCTGCCTCTCCTCTCCTGCATGTCCTCCTGGAGCTGCTCCACTGCAGACTGAACTTCTGTTACCTTGACATCCAAGTCATAGAACTTCTGTTCCATGATTCTCTCTAGGCTCTGCTGATTCTGAGTGAGGGTGGCCAGACTCTGCTCAATCCTCAGCGTGGATGCAATCAAGTAACCAAGCTGCTCTTGTTTAGTCTTCAAGAAATACTCAGATGCCTCCTCTTGAGTAGGCATCTTGGTAGCTTTCTCCTTCCTCGCCTTCTCCTTCTTTGCGTATGCTTGGGCAGATGATGGCTCGTTCTCAGTCATGACCACTTGGTTATCCTCAAAATCTGGACGGATGGGCTGGTGTTCCTTGTCCAATAGATATATGCCCGTGCCCATCTTGGAGTTGATGAGCTCCTGAATTTGAGGGGCATATCCGCAGCTCCTCTTCTGATCTGCTGCAGTCCTCTTGATAGTTTCCACTATGAGGCTCATCACCTTGAACTTCTGAGGCACATCAAACACATGTAGCAAGTTGATAGCATAGCCTCTGATCATCTTGTGATCACCTGACTTGGGCAATAAGGTGTGCCTCAAGATCCAATTGATAGTCGGGAGCCCTGACAGAAGGTAATGTACTGAGCCAAACTTGAAGGTATCAAGTGCTTCATTTGGGATCTCCTTGTACATATTTGACATCGAGTTGTGGTCCATCTTCTTCTTGGCATAGATATCCAAGTCATCATCTTGCTCCTCTGGGGCATTAATGATCTGTGCCCACTCAGCAACTGTGGATTGGTACCTTGTACCCTCAGACATCCATGTGATCCTCCCATCTGGATAAAAGTGTGTCGTGGAGTAGAACTGCATGATAAGCTCCTCATTCCACTTTGTGAGATTCTGCCCAACAAAGTCAGCTACTCCACAAGCTATGAAGCTGTCTTGCACTCCAGGATAGTGCTCTTCATTTTCCTTGATATATTGCCAATCTACCCATCGCATGTCACAGACAATTGGCTTCTTATCTAGCAAAACAGTCTCATAAAAATCTTGCTGCTCCTTGGTGTGAAATCTGTAGTCCACTGCTGTCCTTCTCCTTGAAGCATACGGGTCTGCTTCTCTCCACTTCCTAAGCCCTGAATCTCTCCTGAGCTTCATATCCTCAGCCACAGGATGAGCATCATTGTGGTTTGGGATCTTGGGCTTTAGCTTTCTCAGGACATTCTCTTCCTCTTCTTCAGCAACAGTCTCAGGCACTGGGGCCTTGTTCTTCTCAGCTGCAGGAATGCTCCTTGTATTTCTCTTAGGCTTAGGCTTTGGAGCTGGCTTGGCCTTGGAAGCAGCTCCCCCTGATTTTATGGCATCTCCCATTAGCTTGGGTGCCTTGGGCGCTGGTGCAGCTACCTCTTCTTCTTCTTCCTCTTCCATGATGGAAGCTTTGCCAAGCACTCTAGCCACAGTCTTCTTCACCCTTTCCTTTCTTTTCTTGCCCTCAGCTTCAACTGGCTCTATGGACTTCTCAGTTGATATTCTGGCCTTTGACATTGGCTGCCTGCCTGCTGGCCTTTTGATTTTCAGACCTGGCTTAGTGCCTTGAGCTGGCTCAACTCTCTTGGAAGTGGCCTCTTCCTCTGCCACATAGTCCTCATCTTCGGAATCTGAAGTCCTCTTCTTCCTTTGTCTCGTGGCAGCCTTTGGAAAATTGCTAGGAGTTCTCCTGCTACCTTCATCAGATGAACTGGAGGGACTAGTGCCCTCACTCATCACCACTTGCTGCTCTGACATATTTTGGCTATCACTTTGATCAGACATGCTGCAAATTGACTGCTGACCCTGTGAATAGATTATAGATGAGATAGAAAAGATGAGCATCACAAAATGCAGAGATTTTTGCAAAAGAATGATCCAAAAACTTAGTTTTAGTTTCCCACTGAAATCATCTTGGATCTACCGATTTTCAAACTCGGTGATACCGAAGCAGTTTTGGAACCTAAACTAGTGAACTCGGTAGGACCGAGTCACAGTTCGGTGGCACCAAGACTGCTAGGGTTTCACAGAGTTCCAAAATCGGTCACACCGATAAGTAATTCTCGGTCAGACCGAGTCTCACTTGTGCAATGGCATAAGCCAAATCGGTGGGACCGAGTTTTTCAACTCGGTGGGTCCGAGATGGTTTCGGCGGAAACCTAAACCTAGAATTTTCGAATCAAACCTAATCTATGAGTTCATTGACTGGATAGAAGTTTATCAAACGTGGCTAGAATCAATATGATCACAATGTGCTAGGAATCAGATTGGGGAATAGCACAAAGATCAAGTCCATACCCTAGTTCGGCGGGGACTTGCTACGGCGGGGCAGAATTCTCGTTGACGGCGACGGAGACCAGCGACTGGAGGCTGCTGGCGGCGAGAAGACGATCCGGAGACCACGAGGTCAGAGCAGGATATCGCGCGGGCGAAGGGGTTTGGAGAAATTTCCAAAATTTTGCCCGTGACTATATATAGCCCGACCCTGTCGGTGTGACCGAGTGGAACAACTCGGTGGCACCGAGATTCATAACTGCAAGCAGTTATTGAAACTCGGTGTGACCGAAATGTTCAAATCGGTTGCACCGAGATCGAAAACCTAGATCAACTTAATGATCTCGGTAGGACCGAAAGTGGAGTATCGGTCTGACCAAGAATCATAAATAGGTTTTGGAAGTTTAAGTCTATGACGAATCGGGGACTCCGAGCGCTCCTCACACAGAGTGGTTCGAATCTGACTTGATCAAATTTTGTGATGCAGCATGAATAGAGTTTGAGACGAGAAAAGCATAGATAGCTAGAGGAGGTTCTTAGGCATTCTTGTCCATCCACTTGGCAAAAGAAGATAAAACCGAACAATCAAAACAACAAGTGGATGTCCTCGAATGAGTAAATTATGCAACCAGCATGCTCACACAATAAGATAGCAAATGAAATATGTGGCAAGGCATGCACAACCAATTCTAGCATCTATCAAGCAATTTGCGATGACTAGGTCATCTATATATGAGTATATTGACTTAGGAGTCAAGTGAGAACACTTGATCATAGGTCATACTCATCGTTTAAGCTCAAGTGGGGTTACCACTTTTAGACAAAGCATTGTTTTGTTCACATCTTTAGAGTTGCTTTAGCTCAAGTCTTAGAGTAAAGCTCCCCCTAGATGTGATATCCCCCCTAAGAGGGATGAACTAACCTTGGGTTTTGTCGATGATGACTTCATGTAGATATTGAAGATGTGGATGCTCAATGTTGATGTAGATCTCTTGGAGCTATCCATTTGAGTGAATTGCACTTCCAATACCTACATGGGTTAGTCCCACAAGGAACAAACAAAGATATCCATAGACATAGAGTGATGCACACAAAGATGATGTCCATGAAAACTTTTAGGTTACCTTGTCCCTTGTCTTACCAACAAGAGGGTTTGTGACTCCTTGAATTAGTGCAAGATGTGGAAGTTGATTGCACTTGTTCTTGCCAAAATGATAAGAGTGAAGTATGTTGGCGGAGTCACCCTCAAGAACTCTCTAGTTCTTATTCTTTTGGATCCACATCATCTTGATGGGAATCCTTGGAGTTGTAGTCGTACTTGATGAAGTGGAACTTGAAGTAGTCTTGGGAATCCACTTGACTAAGGTCTTTGGAGCTTCTTCAAATGCGTCAATTTCCTCTTGAAGCTTGTCCTTGCCTTTTTGCTTGTAGTCTTGTAGTGGAAGATCATATTGAGCTTGTGTCCCCTTGAAAGAAGTATGCTTCTCTTGCTGAGGGACAAACTTTGTCTTGGGGTATTGATCTTCTTCCCACTCAACTCCATTGGCATTGAACTTTCATTCAAAACCAACACCTTGATTCTTCCGGTGCATTCCTTGCTTGCGCACAATTTCCTCGAATTGCTTACTCCCGGCAAGGCTTTTGTACACTCCTTTCTCTATAATTCCCTTCAGTAAGCTATTTTCTTGCTCAAGTGTAACTTGGCTAAGAGAATCATTAGTGGAATCAAGAGAACTACTAGAAGTAACAATATTGGATTTAGCATGATCATTGTTACTACTAGAGGAAGGATCTTTCTTGTTAGACTTGACTTGAGGCATGTAAGTGGATAAGAGTAAACGCTTGGCAATGTAAGAAGAACTTTTCTTGCGGAGATCATCATTGATTACCTTTAAGAACTCATGCTCTTGCTCAAGGTTGAGCTTTTCAAAGCGTAATTTCTCATGAGCTCTTAAAAGTTCTCGATGATCTTCGAAGATGGTTTCATGAGCTAACTTAAGAGTGTTTAGTTCTTTAGTTAGGGCCTCAATCTTCTCCTTATCATTGTCATTCATTTTATATTGATTAGCATGTTTAATTGACATTTCATCATAGTATTCATCACTAGAGTTGTCAACAAGCAAATCATCACCTAACAAGTCATCTTCATCACTATTGAAATCAACATACTCGGGGTGTGTTACCTTAGGACCTTTGGCCATGAAGCATCTTCCAATTCCTTCATTTGGTGAGTCAAATATGTCATAGGAGTTGGTTGACACAAGTGCTAGACCGGCAACACCTTCATCTTGAGTATCTTCGGAGTCGGAGTGATAACTTCTCTCGGAGTGGCTGTCGGAGTCGGAGCCGGATACCCATTCACCAACATGAGCTTGATGTCTTCGTCTTGTTAGCTCCTTGATGATTTTTCCTTCCTTTCCGAATCCTTGCTTCTCCGTGAGTATCTTCGTTCATGACGATCATCTCTACTCCTTCTCTCTCTTGGTGGTGATCCTTTGCTTCTTCTTTTTGGAGAATCTTCTCTTCTCTTGTAGGGAGCCGTACACTCATTGGAATAGTGTCCGAGTCTTCCACAATTGTAGCAGTTTCGCTCTCGACTAGAAGATATTTTGTCATTGTAGGACCTTGACTTGGAGCTTCTATCTTTGCTTCTACTCTTGTAGAACTTGTTGAAGTTCTTCACCATTAAGCTCAATTCTTCATTGAAGTATTGTTTCTCACTTGATGATGTAGGGGCTTCACATGAGGCTTTATAGGCACCACTTGATTTGTTGAGAAGTTCCTCTTTATCCTTAAGTGACATCTCATGAGCAACAATTCTTCCAATCACCTCCGTTGGCTTGAGATCTTTGTAATTTGGCATCATTTGGATCAATGTGCACACGGTATCATATTTTCCATCCAAGGCTCTTAGAATCTTCTTGATGATGAATTTGTCGGTCATCTCTTCACTTCCTAAGCCGGCAATCTCATTTGTGATGAGAGCAAGCCTAGAGTACATTTCGGCGACACCTTCACCATCCTTCATCTTGAACTTGTCAAGTTGGCTTTGAAGCACATCTAACTTGGATTCCTTGACGGAGTCGGTACCTTCGTGCATATCAATCAAAGTGTCCCAAATTTCCTTGGCATTCTCAAGACGGCTGATTTTGTTGAATTCTTCGGGGCACAATCCGTTGAAGAGAATATCACAAGCTTGAGCATTGTATTGCAACATCTTCAACTCATCCGCGGTAGCTTCACGGTTCGGTTCTCTCCCATCAAAGAAGTCTCCTTGCAAACCAACACACACAATGGCCCAAACAGCGGGGTTATGTCCAAGAATATGCATTTTCATTTTATGCTTCCAACTAGCAAAATTAGTACCATCAAAGTAAGGACCTCTACGGTGATAATTTCCCTCGCTAGACGCCATACTCTCCTAGGTTGTGAAACCAAGGCTATGACCACCAAAAGCTATGAAGATCAAAGCAAATGGAGACCAAAGATCTGATACCACTTGTAGGATCGAAAGTATGTCTATAGGGGGTGATTAGACTACTTGACCAAATAAAAACTTAACCTTTTCCCAATTTTAGTTCTTGGCAGACTTTAGCTAATTTAGGACAAGTCAAGCAATCATCACATAATTCAAGCAAGCATGCAAAGAGTGTATAAGCAGCGGAAAGTAAAGCATGCAACTTGCAAGAATGTAAAGGGAAGGGTTTGGAGAATTCAAACGCAATTGGAGACACGGATGTTTTTCCCGTGGTTCGTATAGGTGGTGCTATCCTACATCCACGTTGATGGAGACTTCAACTCACGAAGGGTAACGGTTGCACGAGTCCACACAGGGCTCCACCCAAGGGTAACGGTTGCGCGAGTCCACACAGGGCTCCACCCATGAAGGGTCCACGAAGAAGCAACCACCCACAAAGGGTCCACGAAGAAGCAACCTTGTCTATCCCACCATGGCCATCGCCCACACAGGACTTGCCTCACTAGCGGTAGATCTTCACGCAGTAGGCGATCTCCTTGCCCTTACAAACTCCTTGGTTCAACTCCACAATCTTGTCAGAGGCTCCCAAGTGACACGTAGCCAATCTAGGAGACACCACTCTCCAAGAAGTAACAAATGGTGTGTAGGTAATGAACTCCTTGCTCTTGTGCTTCAAATGATAGTCTCCCCAACACTCAACTCTCTCTCATAGGATTTGGATTTGGTGGAAAGAAGATTTGAGTGGAAAGCAACTTGGGAAGGCTAGAGATCAAGATTCATATGGTAGGAATGGAATGTCTTGGTCTCAACACATGAGTAGGTGGTTCTCTCTCAGAACATATGAGTTGGAATGGTGTGTGTGTTCTGATGGCTCTCTCATCGAATGAGAAGGAGGTGGAGGGGTATATATAGCCTCCACACAAAATCCAACCGTTACACAGTTTTCCAATCTCGGTGGGACCGAATCAATAAACTCGGTCGGACCGAAAATGTAAACCTAGTGACCGTTAGAGATTTTCGGTGGGACTGACATGCAACTCGGTAGGACCGATATGGTTAGGGTTTGGGCATAACGTAATCTCGGTGAGACCGATTACACAAACTCCATGAGACCGAATTTGGTAATTAGCTAACCAGAGAGTTGGTCAGGCAAACTCGGTGGGACCGATTTGCTCTTTCGGTGAGACCGAGTGGAACTCGGTGAGACCGAAAAGTTACAAATGGGAAACACTGAGTTTACATTGTAATCTCGGTGGGACCGGTTCGCTCTTTCGGTGAGACCGAAAAGTTACGAAAGGGAAACAGAGAGTTTGCAACCCCATCTCGGTGAGACCGAGATCCTTATCGGTAGGACCTAATTGCTAGGGTTTGGCAGTGGCTAATGACAAGTGAAACTAGGTGGCGCCGGATAGGAAAAATCGGTAGGACCGAGTTTGGCTTAGGGTTTAGCTAAAATGTGGATATGGGAAAGTAGTTGAGGGTTTTGGAGCATATCACTAAGCACATGAAGCAAGAGGCTCATTAAGCAACACCTCATCCCTCCTTGATAGTATTGGCTTTTCCTAAAGACTCAATGTGATCTTGGATCACTAAAATATAAAATGAAGAGTCTTGAGCTTTTGAGCTTGAGCCAATCCTTTGTCCTTAGCATTTTGAGGGTTCCACTTTCACATCCATGCCATGCCAATCATTGAGCTTTCCTGAAATAATCATCTTGGAATAGCATTAGCTCAATGAGCTATATGTTGTTATGAATTACCAAAACCACCTAGGGATAGTTGCACTATCAACCCCCTTCTTTCGAAGGAGGTTGCGTTCCTGAGTCTGGAGCCGTACCGGTCTCCGGAATCGAGTCCGGTTGAGGGCCGAACTGAATACGACCCTCACCCCCAGTCTCCATGGGGATTGGCTCCCCCTGGTGTTCGGCACTTCGTCGTCTCCCTTGGCCCGGGTAGAGTAAGTGGCCGGTTGTATCTCGCTGGCCATCTCCTTTGAGTCCAACGAGTCCTCTGATGAGGATCGCTGGGAGCTGTCGCGGGCCGGACTACAGTAACATGATTAAACCATGTAAATATCATAAAGTGGAAGGGCCGAATAAATGGGCATGTACGAGTTCTTAGTGCTCACAATGCGGCCAGGGGCTTGTTCGGAGGGCGTCGCTCCGGATTGCTATCAATGTCCCATGCGGAGTTGCCCGCGAGAGGGCCTTTCCCCCTTTTGGGCGCCTCCGCCTCCAGATTCATGGAGGTCACCCTCCTCATTCTCCCCCCATCAGGGGGAGAGTCGCTCTCCTCCTCCTCCTGGTCATCGTCTTCGGCAGCGGAGGAATGGGTCTTGTCTTCGGACATTATGTCCGAAGTGACCTTGCGGCGGGGGCTACTCCGGACCCCCTTGGCCTTCCCCATGGCCTTCTTCTCTGGCGCCTTGTAGGGCACCGGCACTAGCATCTTCGCTAGACGTGGGATGACTGGTTCTTCAGGCAGCGGAGCCGGACATTGGATCCGCTTTTCCCTCTTCATCCATTCTTGGAGAGACAATGATGATAAAAGTTCAGACACCTTCCTTGAAATAAATAGGTAGAGGGTGTGTTAAAAACATACGTCGCTGGCGGGGTGGTTAATGTCGTGCCCACAGTCCGAATCTGTGGTCGGCGGTGTCTCGTTGCACTTGAAGAGCAACCTCCAGACATCTTCGTGAGTAGTCTCGAAGAGCCTCTTCAGGGTAGGGTGATTTTTCGGATTGAAATCCCATAAAGGGAGACTTCGGCTTTGGCATCGAAGAATCCGGCGAACTAGCATCACCTGGATTACGTCGACGAGCTTGATGTCTTTGTCCACCATGCTTTGGACGTGCGTCTACAGCGCTATCAGCTCGTCTGACGAAGACCAATTCGGGCTCTTCTCGAGCTTGGAGGTGAGCCACATTGGACCGTCAGAGTTGAATTCGGCAGCTGCGGCCCAGCCGGCATCGCGGGGTTTTGTGATGTAGAACCACTATTTCTGCCATTCTTTGACAGTCTCCATGAAAGTACCTGTCGGCCAGGAGACATTGGTCAGCTTACTCACCATGGTGCCTCCGCACTCCGCGTGCTGGCCATCCACCAGCTTTGGCTTCACATTGAAGACCTTGAGCCATAGCCCGAAGTGGGGTTGAATGCGGAGGAAGGACTCACACACGATGATGAACGCCGAAATGTTGAGGAAGGAGTTCGGGGATAGATTGTGGAAGTCTATCCCGTAATAGTACATCAGCCCGCGGGCGAAAGGGTGGAGTGGAAACCCTAGCACATGGAGGAAATGAGGGATGAATATCATCCTCTCATTTGGCTTCGGTGTGGGGAGGACTTGCCCCTAGGCTAGAAGACGGTGTGCGATTTCCTTCGCCAGATACCCGGCCGCCCGAAGCTCAGTAATGTCCTCCTCCTTAACGGAGGAGACCATCCACTTGCCTTGTCCTTCGGATCCGGACATGGTTGAGTGCTTGCTCGAGTGTGAAACAGATGGGAACTTGGGCGCTGGAGCTCAAGAGTGGAAAGGAAGAGGAAGAGAGAAGGCGTGGGAGAAGAAAGGGGAATCTTATCTCCTTATAAGGGCAGTGAATATTGAACGCCCCCCGCTCGCCTTAAAATTCGCCTACTCCCAAGGGCTGCATAAATGGCACGGTTGGGTTACCCACGACCGTATTGATGAGAATCCCGCAATAAGGGGACACGATCTTTGCTTCGACAAGACATGCCAATAGCAACCGCGCCTCAAGACGTGGGGCAGCAGACGAAAAAAGGTTCGAAATTATGACCGGACAGATGTGATGTCATGTTGTAAAAAGTTGTCAGCGGATTGGACTCGTGGATTATTATATTCTCTCTACGGTTGTGTGTGAGGTGTGTGTTACAGGTCTGGACACGAGCAATACGTCCGAAGACTATCTTGGAGTTCGGAAGAAGGAACCTGCCTTACAATGCCGAATACAGATTTACGCGTCGGATACCTTGTCATTGAAGCCAGGTTCAGGGGCTACTGAGGGAGTCCTGGACTAAGGGGTCCTCGGGCGTCCGGCCTGTTAGCCATGGGCCGGACTGATGGGCTATGAAGATACAAAGACCGAAGACTGCACCCGTGTCCGTATGGGACTCTCCTTGGCGTGGAAGGCAAGCTTGGCGGCCAAGTATGTAGATTCCTTTCCTTTGTAACCGACCTTGTGTGACCCTAGATCCTCCTGGTGCCTATATAAACTAGAGGACTTAGTCCGGAAACGGGGAGACTCATTACCATAGTCATACAGGCTAGACTTCTAGGGTTTAGCCATTACGATCTTGAGGTAGATCAACTCTTGTAATACTCATATTCATCAATATCAATCAGGCAGGATGTAGGGTATTACCTCCATAGAGAGGGCCCAGACCTGGGTAAACATCATGCCCCTGTCTCCTGTTACCATCGACCTTAGACGCACAGTTCGGGACCCCCTACCCGAGATCCGCCGGTTTTGACACCAACAGCCGTCGCTGTCGCCAGCATGGCTGCAGCGGGTGCTGGTGGCACCAGGTAGCGCCCGTAAAAGGTGGGCATGGCGGCCACGACCTACGCCCCGTCCTTCCGAAGGAACAAGGGGACGTGGGCATTCGGCGGATACTCCTGGTCGTCCCTGACCAAGAGGCGGAGAGCCACAGCCAGCTCCTCTCCAGACAAGGCCTCCGGGCTCAAGTGAAACTTGTCTTCTCCGTCCCCGAGCATCCACAAGGGGCGCGAGCGCGCCTGGAGAGGACCCACCCACAGCACTAGGAATTCCCTCAGGAGCATGGCCCCCGTCAGCTTCGCCACCTTCGCGTTACCCGGCTTCAAGTCGGCAGTCATCTTCTCCAGTACCAACTTCACCCGATCGTCAGTAAGCTTCGCGCAGGACCACCCCTCGTCAGACTGGGGCATCTCCGCCGGCAGATTAAACCATGGGTGGACACACTTGGCATCCATCATGACACACTTGCTCCTGAAGCCATTGGCCTTGTTTCCGGCCTTCGAGATTGTGTTAGCCTTGCCGACTGCAACGAAGTTGGCGCACCCCGTGGTGTGGCCGTCGTTGATTCAGAAGAAGAAGAATGGCGCAGCAGTGCCACGGACGACATCACCCCGACATAAGCCTCACAGTAGAAGGCGAATATCGACAAGAGAAGAACAGAGTTGGGATGGAGAAGGAGGGCCTGTAACCTGTAATGTTGGAGAACGGAGTAGAAGAAGTCAGAGAAGGGGGGAACCAGGCCCGCGACGATGCTGCTCATGAAGAAGGGGTAGAAGGAGCTCTTCGAAGCCTTCGGCGCGATGGAGCTAGCCCGGAACTTGGTCTTCCCCTTCTCGTTGTTTCCCCTACCGTTAGTAGGCACGTTGCGGTAGGGTTCTTCTCCGAGAAATTGGGCGCGCCCAGAGCCGGCTCGAACTAGGCAGGCGGCGAAGCGGCCTTGGCCTTTCGGGGCACCATTGGTCGGAAGCTCGGAAGGGGATTGGAGCAGATCTGGAGATTTCAGAAGCAAGGAGCAAGAGAGGGGATCTGGAGGAAGACGAAGGAAAGCAATGAATGCAAGCATTGCCCGCACCTGCCTTTTCGTCAAACGGGCAGTTGCCGAGGCAACGTGGGGAAGCGAAGATGCCCACGTCCAATCAGTCGCCACACACCAACCATGGCCGCATGCTGTTGGGGCCCGCGGCACTCCGCACTTGTCCTTTGGCTTCGCCTCGAAGCCAAGCCCGAGCGTGCCTTGGGCCCAGGGGCTGTTGTCGGCGTTCTAGGAACGGGGGTCCCCAGACTTGCTTGCCTGCGGCCCGCGGCGTGGCTCCACCAGCGGCCATGTACGGCTCGTCTTGACCAGCAAACACTCAAGACCCTAGCGAGGGGCCAAGCCTCGCGAGGCATACGACGCAACACCTCCTCAAGGGCTGCCGCACCAGGCTGGCTCGTGAGGGGCGGAGAGATCAAGGCAAGGGACAACTCGCGAGGTTCCTCTGACTCAAGTGTAACAGCCCGGATGTAACTTGCCATATTTGTAACTCTGAATCTTGCCATTTTCGGCTTTAAGTTATGAGATTCCCTTCGTGGTTGGGCTTTTGTCGTCGTTTTTCATTTTGTTCATGTCATGATTTTCATATCATGTCATCATGTGCATCGCATTTGCATTCGTGTTCGTCTCATGCATCTGAGCATTTTCCCCGTTGTCCGTTTCACAGTCCAACACTCCTACATGCACCGACGCACCCCTCTTGTCTATTTTTGTAAGCGGGTGTTAAACATTCTCGGAATGGACCGGGATTTTTCAAGTGGCCTTGATACACCACCGGTAGACCGCCTGTCAAATTTCGTTCCATTTGGAGCTCGTTTGATGCTCCAACGGTTAACCGGCTAACCGCAAAAGCCTCTTGTGTGTTGCTGCCCAACACCCCTCCAAACCAGCCCAATAACCCATCTAAACTACTTCCATGTCCTCTGTCGTCGGACCACGATCATGTGAGCGAAAACTACACCTCATTTTGACACTCCAAACTCCTTGTACCTATAAAACAGCCTCCTCCTCCGAAAATTCGGGCGAAACAGTAGTCTTCCCCTTCCACCGCGCGCCGGACACATCCGCCCAGTGCCGGACACGTCCGTCCACCGCCGCCCGGCGAATCGTAGGCCGCCACCTGTCACCGCCTGCCGCAACCCGCCACCGGCCCGTGGGGCCCGCAGCTAGTCCATTCGGCCCACGCGCCGCCCGCCCAGCACCTAGCCGCACGTTCCTGCCGCCTGCGCCGCCGCACTTCCGTGTGCCGCCTCGCTCCGCTCCACTCCGGCCGCCGCCCTGCGCTCGCCCGCCGCTCCTCTGTCGCCGCACCGGCCTCGCCGTCCGACCCCGCCGCGCCGGATGCGGCGAGATCTGGCCCGATATGCCCCGGTGCGACCTCGCCGACGCCTCCCCGCGCTTCCCCGGCCGTTTCTCTGGCGAACCCCGATGTTCCTCGAAGTCCATCCCAACCCTAGATCTCGGAATTTTGGAGGTTGAATTTCTTCCAAGTCATTTTTCTGCAATTTTTTTATGCCTCGTTTGACATGCCATATCTCGATGACCGGTGCTCCGATTCATGTATATGATATGACGAACTATTCGCCTCGTTGAGCTCTCCACGGTAGCAGAATTTCCATGCATGTTCCTGTTCTTTTTGATGCCATTTTCGTTGATGCAAATGTGCTATAAAATGTTAACTTCTGTTACTTATCATATCATTGTGATTTTTCATTTTTGTCACATTTGATGTGTGCATTGTATGAGCTTGAGGTCTACATGTTTTTTGAACTACAACATGCCTTATTTACAGGGGTGCTTGTCTTGTATTTTTGTGGTCTATGTGGTGACTAGCACAATCATGCAAAATAGCCTCCGCAATGTTGCTGTTTTCAGGGACTTAGGATTTTGCTAAGTCTTTTTCCTGCTGTTATTTTGATGCCATGTAAACATGATGCTACAGTGATATCCGTGCTCATTTTGAGTTACTTTAGTAAGGATGTTGTGAACATGTGGTTATGCTCTATCCATCCATTCCCCTGTTTGCAATTATGGAGTGCCTAGAATGTCTTCTTCTTACTCTACTTTTTTTATAAAATGTTCCTGGCAGAATGTTAACATGTTAATCATTTTTGCCATGGTTGTTGCTAGTGATCCATGCATCCTATGAACTTTATCTTGCCATGGTTAGAGTCATGAACATGTCATCTTGATATTGGTATGCTTATATTGTCATGTAATGCTCTGTGGTGAGTGGTTTGAGCTCGCAAAGTTGCTATCATAATTCTAGTTATGACATGCTCTGTTTTTCTGCAAAGTATGAAACTGTTAATAAAACTTGCTATGTTTACATGGGTGCCATCATATCTTCTGTGCCTTTTTGGCTCATGAACAGCAAGGGACTTTTGATCTATGCATTTAGTAGAATCATTCCACGCCTTTGTTTGCTATGATAAGTTCCTGTAGCATGTCGTTTGCTTGCTCTAAACAGTGCTTCATGATGTTGTTTTTGACATGTTAGTATTTTCACCAAGTCTGTGAAGCTGCTATCTTTTGCACTTTTGCCATGCTTGTTTGAACCTGCTCTTGTGTGATTTAGCCGTAGCTCAGTGTTCATGTTTTGTCAACAATCTCTTGTACATTACTGCCATATGCTTTGTTGCTATGTTGGAGTGCAGTAGCTTAGTTTCTTGTTGCATTCTAGATGGCATCGTGTTGTTAATCGCAGAATAGTGTCATTGTTTTTTTGCTTGCCATTTGCTAACCGTGCATCCGTTTCCGGTGATATTTATATCGATTTCAACTGAAATCATCTCATCTTTCCAGTGGCACACTTGGTTTGCCAAGTTGATGCCTTGATCATTATTTTCCTTCTGGAGCACGCATATGCATTGCATATAATATCTTGCATATCATGCCATGTATTGCATCATGTTGCTTGTGCATTGCACCGTGATTGATTGTTGGTCCTTTGCTTGTGTTCTTGCCTTGGGTAGAGCCGGGAGACGAGTACGTGCCCGAGGAACCTATTGAGTATGCTAACGAGGATCAAGCTTTCGACAACTCTGTGAACTTTGCAGGCAAGATGACCATACCCTCGAAATCACTTCTATATTTGCTTGCTGGTTGTTCGCTTTATTTCTATGTTGCGCTACCTACCACTTGCTATATCATGCCTCCCATATTGCCATGTTAAGCCTCTAACCCACCTTTCCTAGCAAACCGTTGTTTGGCTATGTTACCACTTTTGCTTAGCCCCTCTTATAGCGTTGCTAGTTACAGGTGAAGATGAAGCATGTTCCATGTTGGAACATGGATATGTTGGGATATCATTATTATATCTTATTTACTTTAATGCATCTATATACTTGGTAAAGGGTGGAAGGATCGGCCTTACGCCTGGTGTTTTGTTCCACTCTTGCCGCCCTAGTTTCCGTCATAACGGTGTTATGTTCCTTGATTTTACGTTCCAAACTGGGCGATGTCCGGCGCCCCCTGGGCAACCAGGGTCTATGCCAACCCGTCGTCTTGCCCGTCTGGTGTGCCCTGAGAACGAGATACGTGTGACTCCTATCGGGATTTGTCGACACATCGGGTGGCTTTGCTGGTCTTGTTTTACAATTGTCGAAATGTCTTCTAACTGGGATTCCGAGACTGATCGGGTCTTCCCAGAAGACGGAATATCCTTCGTTGACCGTGAGAGCTTGTGATGGGCTAAGTTGGGACACTCCTACAATGTATAAACTTTCGAGAGCCGTGCCCGTGGTTACGTGGCAGATGGGAATTTGTTAATATCCGGTTGTAGATAACTTGACACCTAACTTAATTAAAATGAATCAACCGCGTGTGTAGCCGTGGTGGTCTCTTTTCTGCGGAGTCCAGGAAGAGAACACGGTCTTGTGTTATGCTTGAACGTAAGTAGCTTCAGGATCACTTCTTGATCACTTATAGCTTCTCGACCATGTGTTTCTTCTCTTCTCTCTCTCATTTGCGTATGTTAGCCACCATATATGCTAGTGCTTGCTGCAACTCCACCTCTCTACCCTTTCCTACCCATAAGCTTACATAGTCTTGATCTCGCGGGTGTGAGATTGCTGAGTCCTCGTGACTCACGGTTACTTCCAAATAGTTACAGGTGCCAAGGATACGAGTGCAGGTGACGATACCGAACTCAAGTGGGAGTTTGATGAGGATTCGGGCCGTTACTATGTTTCCTTTCCTGATGATCAGTAGCGGAGCCCAGTTGGGACGATCGGGGATCCAGCATTTGGGGTTGTCTTTCTTTATTTTGGTTCCGTAGTCGGACCTTTGATTGTACTTTGGATGATGTATGGATTATTTATGTATTGGGTGAAGTGGCGATTGTAAGCCAACTCTTTATCCCTTTCTTATTCAGTACATGGGATGTGTAAAGATTACCCCTCTTGCGACAATCCTACCATGTGGCTATGCCTCTAAGTCGTACCCTGACACGTGGGAGATATAGCCGCATTGTGGGTGTTATAAGTTGGTAATAGGAGCCATCCCCGACTTAGGAGCCCCCTGCTTGGTTGAATCACTGGCGTTGTTGAGTCTAGAAGAAAATGTTTTGAGTCTTAGGATTATATATATTGGAGAGTAGGATTCTTTTTACTCCTCAGTCCCTTCGTCGCTCTAGTGAGGCCTCCTGACATAGAAGTTTTGACTGTTCTCTCCTCAAATTTCATGAATTTTTTTAGGATCACACGGGTATCTTGGAATCGTTCCGATAGTCTTGTGACGAGAACATTGTTCTTGGTGCCTCCTGACATTTAGGGGTTGTGGCAGTGTACCGGGGAGTTGAGCTCCGAGGTGTTGTCGTCACAATTTTATCGTTGCATTTTTCTAGAATACATGAGGTCGCCAACATCGAAAATCTCTTTTATGCAGTTGTTGGTGAGATAACCTCGACGCCACCCAGTACTGGGGCGGGAGTTCGGGAGTATTGCCATAACTCATATAACGGATGCTTTTCGAAGGTTGAGGTACATGATTTTCAAAGGTTTCTTGGTTATGTGTTGAAGGATGGATACACCTGGATGTAGGATTTGTTAGTTTGGGTGAGATATTATGCTTCCCCTATATCCCCAACACCTGATTGCATAACCAGAAAGTTTCGGGAGTTTTATAGGTGGGAATTCAAGTAGCTCTAGTATTTCTTCCCGCAAATATTTGGTTTGTGATTGGGTAATCCTTACCACTTATTTGTTCATATCAGTACCTTGTTGCTTTATTCATCTACCTTTGTTTAAGTGGCTTCTCACCTTATGGACGTGTGATAATTTACTTTGGAATTCATTCGTTCATCCTTGTTCGAATGTTTATTTTGAAGACTTTATGTTGCAATTTCGATCCATTGATTTAGCTTGAATATCTGTCTTTCAAGATGCTAACGGATGTCACCCTCTTGAGGATGGCTCCTCCAACGCATCAGAATCCGCCACCACCTCCACCTCCGGAGGCATGGCAAGCTGTCAAGGTAGCCACCAATGCCAACACTTAGATGCTTTTGCAACTCTTGCAAGAGCGCAACCAAGGAAATCAAGGCCAAGGCAACAATCAGCCTCAGTTTGCTACCCTCAACCAGTTCCTCGCAAATCAGCCGAAGTCCTTCAGCAACTGTGTCGAGGCCACAGACGCCGACGACTGGCTCGTGGATATCTACAAACATTTTGAGTGTAGCAATGTCAGGCCTGAGGACTTTGTCAAGTTTTCTTTGTTTCAACTCAAGGACCAAGCTGCTGAGTGGTTTTGACAATATGGAGATTCCAGAGGAGGTCGTGTGATTACCTGGGATGATTTCCGCCAAGACTTCAAAGCTCATCACATTCCACAAAGTGTTGCTGAGAGCAAGTGCGAGGAGTTCCACAATCTCAAGCAAGGCAGCATGTCCGTGTATCAATACAATATCCAGTTTCAGAAACTCGCTCGCTTCGCTAAACAAGACGTCCTTGATGAAAAGAGTATGACTTATCAACTTAGAGGTGACTTCAGAGAAGATCTGCAATTAGCTCTCGTGCTTCTTGAGCCGACTAAGTTTGATGAATTCTACAACATGGCACTAAAGCAAGAAGCTGGTCAACTCAAGTGTGAGGCATCTAAGAAGAGTCAGGGATGCAGTTCAATCTTCTTCTTCTTCGCAAGTGGCAGCTAAGCAACAGAAGTTCTGGTTGCCTCCTCCTCTGTTTCGTCAGCCCTACTAGCAGAAGAGTAAAGGTGGCAATGGATCTTCCCACCCACCCAACCCAGGTTATCAGAACAAAGCTCAGCCTCATACTCCAAGGTCAAGTGGTCCTTATCATCGTCCGCTCCCAGAGGTTACTTGCAACAAGTGTCAGTAGAAAGGGCACTATGCAAACAAGTGCTTCAACCAAAGGCGCCTTCCGCCTCCTCCTCCTGTGAGATCTTCCAGCAATGCAGTGGTCAAGCATAATTCCAAGTCTGCAAGGGTGAACATGATGAACGCAGCTCAGGCAGAGGATTCTTCAGAAGTGATCATGGGTATCTTCCAGTCAATGATATTCCTGCAAGAGCCTTATTTGATACTGGTGCATCTATCTCATTCATATCAAAGCCTTTTGTATACATGCACGATTTGCATACGGTCGATTTGCCTAAGCCGATAGCGGTTTCCTCTCCGGGTTTGTTCTTGAACACCAAAATGATGGCTCTGGATGTTTCCAGCAAGATGGGAGACTATAAATTTATGTCTTCTCCAATGGTCCTTGGTGACTCGGATATTGATCTAATTCTCGGGATGGACTGGCTTTCTAAGCACAAGGCCCAGCTTGATTGTGCTGCCAGGCAGATTCAATTGACACACTCTTCTGAGGATGTGATCATCTATGCTGCTTGTAATCATACCATTCGACTGTTTTGTCTCAATGAGAAGGGCGAGTTGAATGCCATCTCTCAGATTCCAGTCGTTTGTGAAGACCAAGACGTCTTTCCAGAAGAGCTTCTGGGAATGCCTCCTCACCGGCCAGTTGAATTTGTTATCGATCTTGAGCCTGGCACGGAACCTGTTTGCAAATGTCCTTACAAGCTTGGACCATAGGAGTTGAAGGAGTTGAAGAAACAACTCGATGAACAAGAGCGTATGGGTATGATCAGACCAATTTCATCTCCATGGGGTTGTGGTGTTCTTTTTGTCAAGAAGAAGGATGGAACTGAACGACTCTGCGTTGACTACCATCCATTGAACAAGAAGACAATAAAGAACAAGTATCCACTTCCCAACATCAATGAGCTATTCGAGCAACTTAAAGGTGCCAAAGTATTGTCCAAGCTTGACCTCCGTATGGGTTATCATCAGATTCGCATTCGTGAGCAAGATATCCCCAAGACAACATTCAGAACAAGCTATGGTTCTTATGAATATACTGTCATGTCTTTCAGCCTTGTCAATGCTCCTCCAACATTCTCTCGCATGATGAACTTCATCTTCAACCCTTACACAAATGATTTCGTCCTGGTGTATCTCGATGATATCTTGGTCTTTTCCAAGAATAAGGAGGATCATGCCAAGCATTTGAGATTGGTACTCGACAAACTCAAAGAGCATCAATTCTATGTGAAGTTTCCAAGTGTGAGTTTTCGCTTGACGAAGTTCTTTACCTTGGTAATATCATCTCCACCAAAGGCATCGTTGTTAATCCCGGGAAGGTGTCTACAATTGTGAATTGGGAACCTCCTCAGAATGTCAAGCAGCTCCGCAGTTTTCTTGGTCTTGCAAGTTATTGTCGAAGATTCGTTGAGAATTTCTCTAAGATTGGAAAGCCTCTTTCCAACATCCTCCAGAAGAATGTCAAGTATGTCTAGACGCCTGAATGTGACATTGCTTTCAACACCCTCAAAGAGAAGTTAGTCAGAGCTCCTGTCTTGACTCCTCCCGATGAATCCAAGCCATTTGAAGTTTTTTGTGATGCCTCCCTGCAAGGTCTCGGTGCTATGTTAATGCAAGAGAAGAAAGTTGTGGCCTATACCTCTCGTCAGTTGAAGCCCAATGAAAGGAACTACCCCACTCACGACCTTGAGTTGGCGGCAGTTGTCCATGCATTATTAACGTGGAGACATCTCTTGTTGGGAAGGATAGTAGACATCTTCACAAATCATAAAAGTCTCAAGTACATCTTCACTCAACCCAACCTCAACCTCAGGCAGACTCGTTGGGTCGAAATGATTCAAGAATACAATATGAGTATTGAATATACTCCAGGCAAGGCCAATCTCATTGCAGATGCTCTGAGCAGGAAGGCTTACTGCAACAGCTTAATTCTCAAGCCCTTGCAACTGGACCTTTGTGAAGCTTTCCGCAAACTGAATCTCCAAGTTGTTCCTTAGGGCTTTCTTGCCAACCTCCAACTCTCTCCTACTTTGGAAGATCAAATTCGTGAGGCACAACTCCTGGATTCCTTGGTGAAGAAAGTGAAACATGGGATTGCCAAGAGCCAACCAAAATACAAGTGCTATCGCGTTGATGAAAAAGACACTCTCTTCTTCGAGGATAGGATTGTGGTTCCTAAAGGTGATCTAAGGAAAGTCATTATGAACGAGGTGCACAATTCTCTTTTATCCATTCATCCTGGAAGTACGAAGATGTACCATGACCTCAAGCAGTCGTATTGGTGGACTCGAATGAAGCGGGAGATCGCTCAATTCGTGAATGAATGTGATGTCTGCAGAAGGGTGAAAGCAGAACACCAACGACCAACCGGTCTCCTCCAACCTCTTTCTATTCCAGAATGGAAGTTTTACCATATTGAAATGTACTTCGTGACTGGATTTCCCAAGTCCAAGCGTGGAAATGATGCTATCTTCGTTGTCATCGACAAACTTACAAAAGTGGCTCATTTCCTTCTAATCAAAGAATCTGTCACAACAGCTCAGTTGGCAGAGCTATACACCTCCAGGATTGTTTCTTTGCACGGCATTCCACAATTGATATCTTCAGATCGTGGAAGCATTTTCACCTCCAAGTTCCGGGACTCTTTCCAGAAGGCCACGGGCACCAACATTCGCTTCAGCACAACTTTCCATCCTCAAATTAGTGGCCAAGTCGAGCGAGTCAACCAAATCCTTGAAGATATGCTCTGGGCTTGTGTCATTTCCTTCGGTATGAATTGGGAAGATTGTCTTCCATATGACGAGTTCTCCTACAACAACAGTTTCCAAGCAAGTTCGGGAAAGGCCCCATTTGAAATTCTTTATGGCAAAAAGTGTCGTACTCCTCTTAATTGGTCCGAGACTGGTGAACACCAACTTCATGGCAACGACATGATCACAGAAGCTGAAGAAATGTGTAAAGTCATCCATGAAAATCTCAAAGCCACGCAATCATGCCAGAAGAGTTACTATGATAGCAAGCACCGTGACTTGGCTTTCGAGATCGGAGACCATGTCTACCTTCGTGTCTCTCCAATGAAAGGCACTCAACGCTTTGGTTTCAAAGTGAAGCATGCCCCTAGGTACGTGGGTCCTTTCAAGATCATTGGTAAAAGAGGCGATCTCGCCCATCAACTTGAGCTTCCATCCAACTTCGTAAACGTGCATCATGTGTTTCACGTGTCACAGCTTAGCAAGTTCTTCAGGACTCCTGAGCACACAATCAACTTCGAAGAGATTGATCTCCCAGAAGACCTGTCTTATCATGAGCATCCCATGGCTAGTATTGAAGAAACTAAATGCAAGACTCACAACAAGTTAATCAAATTCATGAAAGTGAAGTGGTCACACCATTCCGACCGAGAAGGCAACTGGGAACGCGAAGATCACCTCCGTTCCGAATATCAAGAGTTCTTTTAGTCCTAGATCTCGGGACGAGATCCTCTCATAGTGGTGGAGTCTTGTAACACCCCGGATGTAACATGCCATATTTGTAACTCTGACTCTTGGCACTTTCGGCTTTAAGTTATGAGATTCCTTTCATGGTTGGGTTTTTTTCTTCATTTTGCATTTTTTTATGTCATGCTTTTCAAATCATGTCATCATGTGCATCGCATTTGCATTCGTGTTCGTCTCATGCATCCGAGCATTTTCCCCGTCGCCGTTTCACAATCCGACACTCCTACATGCACCGACGCACCCCTCTTGTCTCTTTTCGTAAGCGGGTGTTAAATGTTCTCGGAATGGACCAAGATTTGTCAACTGGCCTTGGTACACCACCGGTAGACCGCCTGTCAAATTTCGTTCCATTTGGAGCTCGTTTGATGCTGCAACGATTAACTGGGTAACTGCAAAAGCCTCTTGTGTGTTGCTGCCAAAAACCCCTCCAAAACAGCCCAATAAACCATCTAAACCACTTCCATGTCCTCCGTCGTCGGATCACGATCGTGTGAGCGAAAACCACACCTCATTTGGACACTCCAAACGCCCTCTACCTATAAAAAGGCCTCCTCCTCCGAAAATTCGGGCGAAACCCTAGTCTTCCCCTTCCTCCGCACGCCGGACACGTCTGTCCACCGCCGCCCGGCGAATCGCAGGCTGCCACCTGTCACCGCCCGCCGCCGCCAGCCCACGGGGCCAGCAGCCGGCCCGCGCGGCCCGTGCACCGCCCATCGCCCGTCCCGC
>NC_041390.1:319208674-319218741 GCF_002162155.2 Triticum dicoccoides
GGCTGTTTCTCCGGCGGACCCCAGCGATCCTCGAAGTCCGTGCCAACCCTAGATCTGGGAATTTTGGAGGTTGAATTTCTTCTAAGTCATTTTTCTGTAATGTTTTTATGCCTCCTTTGACATGCCATATCTCGATGACTGGTGCTCCGATTCATGCATATGATATGTTGAATTGTTCATCTCGTTGAGCTCTCCACGATAGAAGCATTTCCATGCATGTTCATGTTCATTTTGATTCCATTTGCATATGCAAGTGAGCTATAAAATGTTAACTGCTGTTACTTATCATATCATGGTGATTTGTCATTTTTGTCACATTTGATCTGTGCATCGTATGAGCTTGAGGTCTACATGTTTTTTGAACTATAACATGCCATATTTACAGGGGTGCTTGTCTTGTCTTTTTTGGTCTATGTGGTGACTAGCACAAGCATGCAAAGTAGCCTCTGCAATGTTGTTGTTTTCAGGGATTTAGGATTTTGCAAAGTCTTTCCTGCAGTTATTTTGATGCCATGTAAACATGTTTGCAATTATGTAGTGCTCTAGCAGGTCTTGTTCTTGCTCTACTTTTGCTATAAAATGTTCCTGGCAGAATGTTAACATGTTAATCAATTTTGCCATGGTTGTTGCTAGTGATCCATGCATCCTATGAACTTTCTCTTTCCATGGTTAGCGTCATGAACATGTCATCTTGCTATTGGTGTGCTTATATTGTCATAAAATGCTCTGTGGTGAGTGGTTTGAGCTTGCAAAGTTGCTATCAAAATTCTGGTTATGACATGCTCTGTTGTTTTTGACATGTTAGTATTTTCACTAAGTCTGTGAAGCTGCTATCTTTTGCACTTTTGCCATGCTTGTTTGAACCTTCTCTTGTGTGATTTAGCCGTAGCTCAGTGTTCATGTTTTGTCAAGCATATATTGCACATCACTTCCATATGCTTTGTTGCTATGTGGGAGTGCAGTAGCTTAGTTTCTTGTTGCATTCTAGATGGCATCGTGTTGTTAATCGCAGAATCATGTCATTCTTGTTTTGCTTGCCATTTGCAAACCGTGCATGCGTTTTCGGTTATCTTTATATCGATTTCAACTGAAATCATCTCATCTTTGTAGCGGCACACTTGGTTTGCCAAGTTGATGCCTTGATCATTCTTTCCCTTCCGGAGCACGCATATGCATTGCATATCATGTCTTGCATATCATGTCATGTATTGCATCATGTTGCTTGTGCATTGCACCGTGATTGATTGTTGGTCCATTGCTTGTGTTCTTGCCTTGGGTAGAGCCGTGAGATGAGTACATGACCGAGGAACCTATTGAGTACGCTAATGAGGATCAAGCTTTCGACAACTCTCAGAACTTTGCAGGCAAGATGACCATACCCTCGAAATCACTTCTATCTTTGCTTGCTAGTTGTTCGCTCTATTGCTATGCCGCGCTACCTACCACTTGCTATATCATGGCTCCCATATTGCCATGTAAAGCCTCTAACCCACCTTTCCTAGCAAACCGTTGTTTGGCTATGTTACCACTTTTTCTCAGCCCCTCTTATAGCGTTGCTAGTTGGAGGTGAAGATGAAGCTTGTTCCATGTTGGAACATGGATATGTTGGGATATCATTATTATATCTTATTTACTTTAATGCATCTATATACTTGGTAAAGAGTGGAAGGCTCGGCCTTATGCCTGGTGTTTTGTTCCACTCTTGTCGCTCTAGTTTCCGTCATACCGGTGTTATGTTCCTTGATTTTGCGTTCCTTACGTGGTTGGGTGTTATGGGAACCCCTTGACAGTTCGCTTTGAATAAAACTCCTCCAGCAAGCCCCAACATTGGTTTTAACATATGCCACCTAAGCCTTTTTCCCTTGGGTTCCGCGGACTCAAGGGTCATCTTTATTTTAAACCCCCGGGCCAGTGCTCCTCTGAGTATTTGTCCAAACTGGGCGATGTCCGGTGCCCCCTGGGCAACCAGGGTCTATACCAACCCGACGTCTAGCCCATCGGGTGTGCCTGAGAATGAGATATGTGCGACTCCTATCGGGATTTGTTGGCACATCGGGTGGCTTTGCTGGTCTTGTTTTACCATTGTCAAAATGTCTTGTAACCGGGATTCCTAGACTGATCGGGTCTTCCCGGGAGAAGGAATATCCTTCATTGACCGTGAGAGCTTGTGATGGGCTAAGTTGGGACACCCCTACAGGGTATAAACTATCGAGAGCCATGCCCGCGGTTATGTGGCAAATGGGAATTTGTTAATATCCGGTTGTAGAGAACTTGACACCTAACTTAATTAAAATGAATCAACCGCGTGTGTAGCCATGAGGGTCTCTTTTCGGCGGAGTCCGGGAAGAGAACATGGTCTTGTGTTATGCTTGAACGTCAGTAGCTTCAGGATCACTTCTTGATCACTTATAGCTTCTCGACCGTGCGTTGCTTCTCCTGTCGCTCTCATTTGCGTATGTTAGCCACCATATATGCTAGTGCTTGCTGCAGCTCCACCTCTCTACCCTTTCCTACCCATAAGCTTAAATAGTCTTGATCTCGCGGGTGTGAGATTGCTGAGTCCTCGTGACTCACGGTTCCTTCCAAATAGTTGCAGGTGCCTAGGATACCAGTGCAGGTGACGATACCGAACTCAAGTGGGATTTCGACGAGGATTCTGGCCGTTACTATGCTTCCATTCCTGATGATCAGTAGTGGAGCCCAGTTGGGACGATCGGGGATCTAGCATTTGGGGTTGTCTTTCTTTATTTTGGTTCCCTAGTCGGACCTTAGATTGTACTTTGGATGATGTGTGTATTATTTATGTATTGTGTGAAGTGATGATTGTAAGCCCACTCTTTCTCCCTTTCCTATTTAGTGCATGGGATGTGTAAAGATTACCCCTCTTGCGACGAGCCTACCATGCGGCTATGCCTCTAAGTCATGCCCCGACACATGGGAGATATAGCCGCAATGTGGGTGTTACATCAAGCCATGACGACCGGAGCCAGGCGGGCGCCAGCGCGCAGTGTCCTCATTTCCTCTTTGGTGGTAAAGAGGCAAGCACAGGTGATGAGTTCCGAGGCATCAGGCAAAGGGTTCCACATCGGTGCAACAAGACAAAGACTAGCAGGACAACAGGAGAGAGGTCTCCTTGGAGCCGATGACGATGTCACCGCCAGAGCCTTTGGCAGGCGAAGACTACTTTTGTCAGGATAACTTGTACTAGTTGTCTCCCTTTGAATTTGGCCGTTGTGGGATCCCTTCCAGCTCAATATTTGGGAAGAGGACTAGGGCCTCTATAAATAGGACTAGCCACCACCATAGAGGGGCACAACTGGATCAGCTCATCCAGATCATCCCCAACCACACAAGTTCACCAAGCACAAGAACACCTCTCCTTAGGAGGCCGTTGATACGTCTCCAATGTATCTATAATTTTTGATTGCTCCATGCTATATTATCTATTGTTTTGGACAATACTGGGATTTATTATCCACTTTTATATTATTTTTGGGACTAACCTATTAACCGGAGGCCCAGCCCAGAATTGTTGTTTTTTGCCTATTTCAGTGTTTTGAAGAAAAGGAATATCAAACGGAGTTGAAACGGAAGGAAACCAACTGGAGAAGTTATTTTTGGAAGGAAAGCTACCGGAAAAACTTGGAGTGCACGTCAGGAAAGGAACGAGGGAGCCACAAGGCAGGGGGCGCGCCCACCCCCCTGGGGCGCGCCCTCCACCCTCGTGGGCCCCTCGTGGCTCCCCTAACGTATCTCTTTCACCCATATATACCCACGTACCCTAAAACTATTGGGGAGCATAATAGGTCGGGAGTTCCGCCGCCAGAAGCCTCCGTAGCCATCGAAAGCCAATCTAGACCCGTTCTGGCACCCTGCTGGAGGGGGCAATCCCTCTCCGGTGTCCATCATCATCATCCCGGTGCTCTCCATGACGAGGAGGGAGTAGTTCTCCCTCAGGGCTGAGGGTATGTACCAGTAGCTATGTTTTTCATCTCTCCCTCTCTCGTGTTCTTGAGGTGATACGATCTTGATGTATCGCGAGCTTTGCTATTATAATTGGATCTTATGATGTTTTCTCCCCCCTCTACACTCTTGTGATGGATTGAGTTCCCCTTTGAAGTTATCTTATCGGATTGAGTCTTTGAAGATTTGAGAACACTTGATGTATGTCTTGCCGTGCGTATCTGTGGTGACAATGGGATACCACGTGATTCACTTGATGTATGTTTTGGTGATAAACTTCCGGGTTCCGCCCATGAACCTATGCATAGGGTTTGGCACACGTTTTCATCGTGATTCTCTGGTAGGAACTTTGGGGCACTCTTTGAGGTTCTATGTGTTCGTTGAATACATGAATCTGAGATTGTGTGATGCATATCGTATAATCATACCGACAGATACTTGAGGTTACATTGGAGTATCTAGGTGACATTAGGGTATTGGTTTATTTGTGTCTTAAGGTGTTATTCTAGTACAAACTCTAGGGCTGTTTGTGACACTTATAGGAATAGCCCAACGGATTGATTGGAAAGAATAACTTTGAGGTGGTTTCGTACCCTACCATAATCTCTTTGTTTGTTCTCTGCTATTAGTGACTTTGGAGTGACTCTTTGTTGCATGTTGAGGGATTGTTATGTGATCCAATTATGTTATTATTGTTGAGAGGACTTGCACTAGTGAAAGTACGAACCCTAGGCCTTGTTTACTATCATTGCAATACCGTTTACGCTCACTTTTATCATTAGTTACCTTGCTGTTTTTATATTTTCAGATTACAAATACCTTTATCTACCATCCATATACCACTTGTTTCACCATCTCTTTGCTGAACTAGTGCACCTATACAATTTACCATTGTATTGGGTGTGTTGGGGAAACAAGAGATTCTTTGTTATTTTGTTGCAGGGTTGCTTGAGAGAGACAATCTTCATCCTACGCCTCCTACGGATTGATAAACCTTAGGTCATCCAGTTGAGGTAAATTTGCTACTGTCCTACAAACCTCTGCACTTGGAGGCCCAACAACGTCTACAAGAAGATGGTTGTGTAGTAGACATCAAACTCTTTTCTGGCGCTGTTGCTGGGGAGGTGAGTGCTTGAAGGTATATCTTTAGATCTTGCAATTGAGTCTTTTAGTTTCTTGTTTTATCACTAGTTTAGTTTATAAAATAAAATTACAAAAAAATGGAATTAAGGTTACCTCATATGCTTCATCTTTTTATTGTCTTTCATGAAAATAAGGATTTCGACAATTGTGCTCAAGTGCTAGAAGAAGAATGCATTATAATGTTTGGCACTAAATATTTGAATGTTGAGCATGATTGCAATGTTATTAGTATGAATTCCTTGAATATCAATGATGGTAATGATATGCAAAGCCACAAGCTTGAGGAAGCTATGTTTGATGAAGATGATATTTTTTGTCCCGCAAGTTTTGGTGAGAAAATTTATTATGATGAAAGCATGCCTCCTATTTATGATGATTATATTGATGAAAGTGGAATTGGAGAGGTCGTGACTTTATTTAGTAATGATTCCACTATTCCGGAAGAAGTTCCAATTGATTATGAGAACAAAGTTGCTATCTATGATGATTATTGTGATGACTTGTATTATATAAATAATAATGATATCTGTGAAACTTGCCATCATGATTTTAGCTTTCAATCGCATTATGCCTCACATGATAATTATCTTGTTGAGTTTGCCCCCACTATTATTCATGAGAAGAATTTTGCTTGTGTGGAGAGTAATAAAATTTCTATGCTTGTAGATCATGAAAAGAATGCTTTAGGTGCTTGTTATATTGTTGAATTCATTCATGATGCTACTGAAAATTATTATGAGGGAGGAATATATGCTTGTAGGAATGGCAATAATATCAAGTTTCCTCTCTATGTGCTTAAAGTTTTGAAGTTATGCTTGTTTTACCATCCTATGCAAGTTGATTCTCGTTCCCACAAGTAGTTTGCTCACAAAATCCCTATGCATAGGAAGTGGGTTAGACTTAAATTTTCTAGTCATATTCTTCATGATGCTCTCTTTATGTTTCAATTCTTATCTTTTACGTGAGCATCATTGAAATCATCATGCCTAGCTAGGGCATTAAACGATAGCGCTTGTTGGGAGACAACCCAACTTTATTTTTGTTCCTTGCTTTTTGTTCATGTTTACTAATAAATAATTCATATACCCTCTGTTTAGATGTGGTTTTATGCTTTTAATTAGTGCTTGTGCCAAGTAGAACCTTTGGGAAGACTTGGGGAAAGTCTTTGCGATCATGCTGTAAAAAACAGAAACTTTAGCGCTCACGAGAATTGCTGCCATTTTTATTTGGAGAGTGCTATTTAGTTAATTATTTTTGCAGATGATTAATAGATAAATTCCTCAGGTCCATAAAGTTATTTTAGAATTTTATTAGTTCCATAAGTATACGTTTGATCTAGATTACTACAGATTGTTCTGTTTTTGACAGATTCTGTTTTCCATGTGTTGTTTGCTTATTTTGATGAATCTATGAGTAGTATCGGAGGGTATGAACCATAAATAAGTTGGAATACAGTAGATATTACACCAATATGAATTTATAATGAGTTCACAACAGTACCTAAGTGGTGATTTATTTTCTTATACTAACGGAGCTTACGAGTTTTCTGTTAAGTTCAAGTTTTGGGTAAAGATTCGATGGACTATGGAATAAGGAGTGGCAAGAGCCTAAGCTTGGGGATGCCCAAGGCACCCCAAGGTAATATTCAAGGACAACCAAAAGCCTAAGCTTGGGGATGCCCCAGAAGGCATCCCCTCTTTCGTCTTCGTTCATCGATAACTTTACTTGGAGCTATATTTTTATTCGCCACATGATATGTGTTTTGCTTGGAGCGTCATTTTATTTACTTTTGTTTTGATTGCTGTTTGAATAAATTACCAAGATCTGAAATTATTAAATGTTAGAGAATCTTCACATAGTTGCATAATTATTCGACTACTCATTGATCTTCGCTTATATCTTTCGGAGTAGTTTGTCGTTTGCTCTAGTGCTTCACTTATATCTTTTTAGAGCACAATGGTGGTATTATAGAAATAGATGAACTCTCATGCTTCACTTATATCATTTTGAGAGTTTTAAATAGCATGCTAATTTGCTTAAAAAATCCTAATACGCTAGGCATCCAAGAATATTAAAAACTTTCATATAGAGTATTGAATACTAAGAGAAGTTTGATGCTTGATGATTGTTTTGAGATATGGAGGTAATAATATCAAAGTGTGCTAGTTGAGTAGTTTTGAAATTGAGAAATGCTTGTGTTGAAGTTTGCAAGTCCCGTAGCATGCACGTATGGTAAACGTTATGTAACAAATTTGAAACATGAGGTGTTATTTGATTGTCCTCCTTATGAGTGGTGGTCGGGGATGAGTGATGGTCTTTTCCTACCAATCTATCCCCCTAGGAGCATGCGCGTAGTGCCGAGGTTTTTGATGACTTGTAGATTTTTGTAATAAGTATGTGAGTTCTTTATGACTAATGTTGAGTCCATGGATTATACGCACTCTCACCCTTCCATCATTTCTAGCCTCTTCGGTACCATGCATTGCCCTTTCTCACATTGAGAGTTGGTGCAAACTTCGCCGGTGCATCCAAACCCCGTGATATGATACGCTCTATCACACATAAACCTCCTTATATCTTCCTCAAAACAGCCAACATACCTACCTATTATGGCATTTCCATAGCATTCCGAGATATATTGCCATGCAACTTTCCACCATTCCGTTTATTATGACACGCATCATCATTGTCATATTGCTTTGCATGATCATGTAGTTGACATCGTATTTGTGGCAAAGCCACCGTTCATAATTCTTTCATACATGTCACTCATAAGTCATTGCATATCCTGGTACACCGCCAGAGGCATTCATATAGAGTCATCTTTTGTTCTAGTATCGAGTTGTAATCATTGAGTTGTAAATAAATAGAAGTGTGATGATCATCATTTTCTAGAGCATTGTCCCAAGTGAGGAATAAAAAAAGAGGAAAAAAAAGGAAGAGAAAGGCCATAAAAAAGAGAAGGCCCAAAAAAATGAGAGAAAAAGAGAGACGGGACAATGCTACTATCCTTTGCCACACTTGTGCTTCAAAGTAGCACCATGATCTTCATGATAGAGAGTCTCTTGTTTTGTCACTTTCATATACTAGTGGGAATTTTTCATTATAGGACTTGGCTTGTATATTCCAACAATGGGCCTCCTCAAGTGCCCTAGGTCTTCGTGAGCAAGCAAGTTGGATGCACACCCACTTAGTTTCTTTTGTTGGGCTTTTATACATTTATAGCTCTAGTGCATCCGTTGCATGGCAATCCCTACTCCTTGCATTAACATCAATCGGTGGGCATCTCCATAGCCCATTGATTAGCCTCGTTGATGTGAGACTTTCTACTTTTTTGTCTTCTCCACATAACCCCCCTCATTATATTCTATTCCACCCATAGTGCTATGTCCATGGCTCGCGCTCATATATTGCGTGAAAGCTTATAGGTTTGAGATTACTAAAGTATGAAACAATTGCTTGTCTTGTAATCGGGGTTGTGCATGATGAGAGCATTCTTGTGTGACGAAAATGGAGCATGACTAAACTATATGATTTTGTAGGGATGGACTTTCTTTGGCCTTGTCATTTTGAGAAGACATAATTGCTTTGTTAGTATGCTTGAAATATTATTATTTTTATGTCAATATGAACTTTTATCTTGAATCTTTCGGATCTGAATATTCATGCCACAATTAATAAGAATTACATTGAAATTATGCCAAGTAGCACTCCGCATCAAAAATTCTGTTTTTATCATTTACCTACTCGAGGACGAGCAGGAAATAAGCTTGGGGATGCTAATACGTCTCCAACGTATCTATAATTTTTGATTGCTCCATGCTATATTATCTACTATTTTGGACAATATTGGGCTTTATTATCCACTTTTATATTATTTTTGGGACTAACCTATTAACCGGAGGCCCAACCCAGAATTGCTGTTTTTTGCCTATTTCAGTGTTTCGAAGAAAAGGAATATCAAACGGAGTCGAAATGGAATGAAACCAACTGGAGAAGTTATTTTTGGAAGGAAAGCTACTGGAAAAACTTGGAGTGCACGTCAGGAAAGGAACGAGGGAGCCACGAGGAAGGGGGGCGCGCCCACCCCCCTTGGGCGCGCCCTCCATCCTCGTGGGCCCCTCGTGGCTCCCCTGACGTATCTCTTTCACCCATATATACCCACGTACCCTAAAACTATCGGGGTGCACAATTGTAACATCCCAAATTTTCAATTTGGAATGTTATACGTAGATCATCCATGCATATCATGATTTATTGCATCTCTGTTCCGCAATCCTCGAAATCCGAAGCAACTCAAGGACCAACAGAGAGAGTTGGGGATTTTCCTGTTTTCATATTTGATTTTTATCAAATAATGAAACGAGGATTTTGATTTTAATAATTTTTCTCTCCGAAATATTTCATATTAATCAAATGAGTGGAGATAATATGACTTCTCCAAAATAATTGGAATATTGGAGGAAAAATATTAAAATCATTTATTGGATTTAATTTGGTTTTATTCGGATTTTATTTGCATTAGAAAAATTGCATGTTTTCAAAATTGCATTTTAGGGCCAAGAAAATGTTCAACTCGTCCTAAATATTTTATTTAGACGGTGAAAATTTGTTTTGACATTTTTAGATTTTTATTTATTTTTCTAGGATTTTTCTTCTGTCGGCGGAATTATTAATATATATATATATATATATATATATATATATATATATATCATGCCCAACTGGGCCTAAGGCCCAGCCGAGCCAGGCCGGCCCGAGCCGCCACCGCCTCCCGCGTGCGCGCGCCGCCGCCGACCCGGACTCCAAGTCCGAGCCGGACTCCCTGCCGCCGCCGCTGCCTTGCCCCTTCCCCAAGCAGCCGCCGCACCCCTCCCCTTTAAATACCGCCGCCGCCCCCCCTTGGAGCCCAAGTCGCCGCCGCCTGCAGCCCCACGCCCCTCCGCTTGCAGCCCCTCGCC
>NC_041390.1:319218817-319226993 GCF_002162155.2 Triticum dicoccoides
CCTGCAGCCGCCCGCGCCGCCGCCAGGAGCCACCGCCACCTCCCGCCGCCATAGCCCCGCCACCCCACGCCACCCCGCTGGAGCCCCGCCGGAGCCGAGCCAAGGTAGCCGCCGCACCGCCCCCATTTTCTAAAGAAAAACCGTTCGGGTTTTTTTAGAAACCCTAGATTTCATTTTTTTCTAAATAGATCGGTTTTTCTCTGGTTTATTTATTTAGCAAGCATTCGCTCGTTCATTCGTTTTAACGAACGGGTTCTTCGTTTAGATCCAAATAACGAAGGTTCGTTCATTAATCTGTTCGTCGTTTTTCTTTTTCTCGGTTTTATTCCGCGATTTTTCTGATCGCGATTTCGGATCCGATCTTAATTTCTGTTTTTCTTCTCGCTCGTTTATCGGAATCAAGCGATTCAAACGCCTGGAGTTTCGTCTCAAAACCCTCTTTCCTTTTAATCAACTCAAACAAGTTTTTGTTACTGTAAAATTTGGCTTAGTTTCAGATTAGTAAACGAAGCTTCTTTCTTTCGCCGTTTGACTTTCGTTGCTCCGTTTGATTTGATTCTTTTTGCGTACCGGAGTTCTTAAATTGAACTTTCTGGTCAACCTCTCTTATTTGAGTTTTGTTTGTGCATCGTTGCTTGTTACTTATGTATGTTATTGTTTGCTTGCGATAGAATTCCCGAAGTGCGAAGCGTGTTACTACGAGTCTCTAGGATTCACGATTCGTCAGCAAGGCAAGTAACACTTTGATCATATCCCATTATTACCCAGTTTTTATGCATTACTTTCAATCCTCAAACATTGCATGATTAGGATGTCATTAACTTGTGGGTTGGGAAGTAGTTGTTGAGGTAGAACCTATTGCCCTGTTACATTCAAACCCTTGGGAGTTACTTCTACGTATTGCTTATATTGCTATGCTATGCTCGTAGACATGGTTTGAGTTTGAGTGAAATTCATGACAGATGTGAGATTCTTAATTAATGGTTCAACTTAAGGTGGCAACTTAATCAAACAACTGGGTGGATTGAGGCACCTGGGGAACCCAGTGTTGTCTGTCTTTTTTTGGAAATCCTGGGGTACCCGTGTGATCTTCCTATGGACCGCCACCCAGGCTCAAAGGGAACTGAGATGATTCATGCTAGAAACTTCCGTGTGTAGCCACAAGCTATTATGGGCTCTAGCATAGTTGAGTAAGTTACATGAAGCTCTTGAAGAGGTAGACCAGCAGGTAGTGGGTTTTTGGTAGGTTTGGTATGGTCTACCCGGAGTAGAGAGTTAACGTTTTTGAAAGACTGTGTCTCGGTCATCCGTTTCTCAAACACCATGTAGTGCGAGAAATCCAATGGAGGCGATCGAGTCTTGTGGGGAAAAGTGCACAAACCTCTGCAGAGTGTACAATCTAATCATGGTTAGTCGTGTCCCCGGTTATGGACAATTCTTGAGTATCTAGTACTTGGGTTATCATATGTATCTCACCATGTTTAATTAATACTGTTGGGTTGTTAATCACTTTAATTGGGATTGAGTTGGGGTTACCTTCTCAATGATGTTTCAACCACCATGATAGTTAAATTAAAATCTATTCCTTTGTTGTAGGGAAAAATTGGCTTTTCACAAAAACTATAACCATACAGCTTTCCACCAGCCATATATGCATGTAGTGATAGCATTATTCTGTTTCTGCTCTACTGTGTCATATGGCCAGCATATTCCATGTGCTGACCCGTTTTCGGGCTGCAACGTATTATGTTGCAGACTTTTCAGACGAGGAGTAAGGTTCGTTAGGTTGTTGCTGTGCAGCTCAGCTATGCCGTTGGAGTTGATGGACTCACTTTATCTTCCAAGCCTTCCGCTGTTATCGCATTAGATGGCCTTAAGCCATATTCGTGTAATAAGTTCTCTTTGGAGACATTCGATGTAATAAGTGTGTGATTGGTACTCTGTTATAAATCCTTCGAGTACTGTGTGTGTCAGCATTACCGATCCAGGGATGACACTGAAGCATAGAGACTTGACCATCTAAGGTCGGGTCGCTAAAAGATGGTATCAGAGCACACACTGAGTGTAGGACACGACCACTAAGATAAACCCTAGGTCACACTTCTCTTCTCATTTCCGACTCCTCTCCATTTTCTACTCTTTAGGATGGCGAAGATGAAGAACAAGTTTGCACAACCGGATGAAGACACACCTTTTGGACGCCACTTGAAGGAAGTCACTAGGTACCTGAACATTGGAATACCAAGCTTCAGTGGGACGTACAACGCCACTTTACCAGAAGAAGAGCGCTGGATGATTCAAGTACAAGTTCCAGAAAGGACGTTCTCGCCAACCTCTAAACCCATAGAATTTTCCTTCGATGCACCAACCTGGAGTTTAGGAAAGATTATGGCAGCCCACATCACCATGGGACGCATTGGAGAAGTTTACAATAAGGATCTCCAGGACACTATCTACCAAATATGTGGGCGCGGAGACAAGCAATGGGAAGTAATCAGCACTAAGAGGGATAGATCCATTGCAGCTTTCATCCAGGAGTTAAACTAGCACATTCGACGTCAGGAGAACCACATGTGTGCGGACATGATGGATTTGAAGGAGGCGAAGACTAGGATCATCGAACTGGAGGAAGAACTCAAGTTTACCCGCGATGGATATGAGGAGGAAATCAAGATCCTACTGGAGAAGAATGACGACCTAGTCAAGAAGATCAGAGTATTCATGGGAGGACCAGCACCAATAGAAGAAGAAGAAGAAGAACCCATGGAAATATGCCCCGAGGACTACATCATCATCGACGACACTGATTCTGATCCTAGTGATGATGACTTTGAAGACGAAGCTGGAGCAGACATCATGGAGTCTTCCACCGATCAAAATTTCTAGATGACCACCAACTATTAGTAGTATTTCCCCCATGTATATAGTAGTAGTGAGAACTTTTGCGATAGTTCTAGACCGTTTGTATGCCCTTGCTTGATTGATTGAGTGAAATGATTATGTTTGTCTCATGTGCATATGGGTAGTGCCTTCTCATTAGACCCCTTTTCTATTCTAAATCTCTTCCATCTAAACCCATCAGATGCCTCCGAGATGTGACACTGGTTTTGCCTTCCCGCGGGAGCTCACCCAGTTGATCCAACAGCAGAATGCCTTGATGCAATTGCTAGTTCAGAACCAGGGCAACAACAACAACAACAACAACAACCCACCGCCAGTGGACAACCTAGCCTGTTTCCTAAGGTTACAGCCGCCGGTATTTTCTAGTAGCACCGAGCCTATAGTTGCTGATGATTGGCTACACCGTATTGGAAGGGAGTTGACCACCGTAGGTTGCATACATGCTGAGAGGGTGCGCTTTGCCGCACATCAATTGGATGGACCAGCAGCCTCATGGTGGGAGAATTACACAACCACTTTTCCTGTAGCCAATGTCACTTGGGACCAGTTTCAGCAAGCTTTCAGCACCGCCCATGTCTCAACTGGAGCTATGCAGATGAAGAAGCGGGAGTTTCGCAACCTATGCCAGGGGAACCATACTGTGGCTCAGTACGTGGATGAGTTTAGCAAGTTATCATGCTATGCCCCTGATGATGTGGCCACAGATGTCGCGAAGCAGGAGAAGTTTATGGAAGGGCTAAATGATGAGATGAGCATGCAGTTGATGGTAGCAACCTTCAACAACTACCAGGAGTTGGTAGATAAGGCTCTTATGATTGAAGGGAAACAGCAGCCTATTGAGAGCCGCAAGAGAAAGTATGGACAAGGGAAGTATAACTCAGGAGCTCAGCAGAAGCCTCGCCTAACCCCGAACTCAGGAGGACCTGTTTATAACCATGGAGGTCACAACAACACTGGAGGAGGATCACATAACCACAGTGGTGCTAAGAATGGGAATGGGAATGGAGCTAACAACAATCAGAACCGCTCCAACCCGTCCACTCCCGCCAAAAGAGACTTAAGTCAGGTTACCTGTTTTAAGTGTGGGAAGACAGGCCAATGATTGCCCCGAAGGAAGGAATGGAAACGGAAATGGAAGCGCTGGGAAGAAGCCCAATCCATTCAACAAAGGACAAGTGAACCACGTTAACGTGGAGGAGGTTGAAGAGCAGCCGGACGCGGTAATACGTAAGTTTTTGGTTAAGTCATTTACCGCTCTTGTTCTTTTCGATACTGGTGCATCGCATTCATACATATCAAGGGGTTTCATGGATAAGTTTAAACTACCAACCCAAACCCTTAGGACCCCTCTTTTAGTGAGTTCACCCGGAGCAGAATATATGGCTAGCCGATGGTGTGACCAGATACCCTTAATCATTGGCACACATGTGTTTCCGCCCGACCTAATTATCTTGGAGTCGCAAGGATTGGATGTGATATTGGGTATGGACTGGGTGTCAAAGTATGGAGGAAGCATTGACTGTGCGAGTAAGTCAATTTATCTCACCACCCCGGAGGGAAAAAGGATTAAGTATGTGTCTAGGCATGTGCCAAAAAGGAGCCAAGTGAATGCCCTTACGGGAGTTGTTCAGGAGGAAGTGCCGGTAGTAAAGGATTACCCGGATGTTTTCCTAGAGGAGTTACCAGGCATGCCGCCGGATAGATACATTGAGTTTTTGATAGAGCTGTTGCCAGGTACAGGACCAATATCCAAGAGACCCTTCGGATGCCCGCAAATGATCTGGAAGAAATTAAGAAACAGATCAAGGAGTTATTGGTGAAAGGATACATCCGAAGAAGTTCATCACCTTGGGGAGCCCCAGTACTTTTGGTTGAGAAGAAAGATAAATCCCTAAGGATGGTTGTTGATTATCGAGCCTTGAATGAAGTGACGATAAAGAACAAGTACCCACTGCCGATGATCAACAATCTGTTTGATCAGTTGCAAGGAGCTAAAGTGTTCTCAAAGATCGATTTACGATCAGGGTATCATCGGTTGAAGATACGAGAGAAGGACATACCAAAGACGGCGTTCACAACGCGATATGGATCATACGAGTACACGGTCATGTCGTTTGGACTGACTAACGCCCCTGCCTATTTCATGAGCATGATGAACAAGGTGTTCATGGAGTATTTGGACAAGTTTGTTGTGGTGTTTATTTATGATATCATGGTATACTCGAAGAACGAGGAGGAGCACAAAGAGCATTTGCGTTTAGTTCTCGAGAAGCTCAGGGAACACCAGTTCTATGCTAAGTTTAGCAAATGCGAGTTTTGGCTGAAGGAAGTCGGATTCCTTGGACATGTTATATCAGGAGAAGGTATAGCAGTAGACCCCAGCAAGGTTCAGTCAGTCACTGAATGGTTGGCACCCACCTTAGTTAGAGAGATCCATAGTTTTCTTGGACTCGCAGGATACTACTGGAGATTCATTGAGAATTTTTCCAAGATTGCAAAACCAATGATTGAACTGTTGAAGAAGGATACCAAGTTTAAATGGACAGAAGATTGTGAAGCAAGTTTCCAGGAGTTGAAGAAACGTTTGACTACAGCCCCAGTGCTAGTACTGCCAGATATACATAAGGAGTTCCAAGTGTATTGTGACGCCTCTCGCTTAGGACTTGGATGTGTGCTTATGCAGGATGGAAGAGTTGTTTCGTATGCCTCACGACAACTAAAACCTCATGAGTTGAATTATGCTACGCATGATTTGGAGCTAGCAGCCGTAGTGCATGCGTTGAAGACTTGGAGACATTACCTTATTGGATACCGTTGTGATGTGTACACGGATCACAAGAGTTTGAAGTACATCTTCACCCAGAAGGAGCTGAACCTTAGGCAGAGGAGATGGTTGGAGCTTATAAAGGATTATGACATGAAGCTACACTATCATCCAGGAAAGGCCAATGTCGTAGCAGACGCATTGAGTCGGAAGAGTTATGCTAATATCCTTGAAAGTAAAGGACTACCGAATAAATTAGCAAAGGACATCATGGAACTTAGATTAGAGATTGTACCTAGAAGGTTCATTGCCACAATGGAGGTTCAGTCGACATTGCTGGACAAGATTCGGGAAGCTCAGAAAGATCATAAAGAGATTGTCGAGATAAAGGAGAAGATGGGCAAAGGAAAGGCCAAACGTTTTCATGAGGATGAGCACGATACCCTATGGTTTGAGGACCGGGTTTATGTGCTCAACAACCAGGAGATCAGGAAGTTAATACTTCAAGATGCCCATGACTCACCATACTCGATACACCCCGGAAACACCAAGGTGTATTTGGATCTGAAGGAACGTTTCTGGTGGACTGGTATGAAGAAGGATATTGCCGAGTATGTAGCCGTATGTGATGTGTGTCAGAGAGTTAAGGCAGAACATCAGAAGCCAGCAGGACTGTTACAGCCTATGCCGATACCCAAATGGAAGTGGGATAAACTTGGCATGGACTTTATTACCGGATTACCCAGGACTAAAGCAGGATATGATTCCATATGGGTATTAGTTGATCGTTTGACCAAAGTAGCTCACTTCATCCCAGTGAAAACCACATATACAAGTGCAAAGTTGGCCAAGATCTATATGTCCAGGATCATATGTCTGCATGGAGTTACCAGGACCATCGTATTAGATCGAGGAACATAGTTTACTTCAAAGTTTTGGCATCAGTTACACCAGACTCTGGGAACGAGATTGGAGTTCAGTACAGCGTTTCACCCGCAGACAGACGGACAAACTGAGAGAGTCAATCAAATTTTGGAGGACATGTTGAGAGCCTGTGCGCTAGATTATGGATCTAGTTGGGATGACAATTTCCCGTATGCAGAGTTCTCATACAACAATAGCTACCAAGCCAGTTTGAAGATGGCACCGTTTGAAGCCATGTATGGACGCAGGTGCAGAACACCGTTGATGTGGGATGAGGTAGGAGACCGATGGTTGTTTGTACCAGACTTGATTAAAGAATCTAAGGAGAAGGTAAAACTGATCCGAGACCGACTGAAGATTGCTCAGTCCAGGAAGAAGAGTTATGCAGACTCAAAACGCAAGGAGGTAACCTATGAAATTGGAGATAGAGCATATCTGCGAGTATCGCCCTTGCGAGGAGTGAAACGTTTTGGAGTTAAAGGAAAGTTAGCCCCGAGATTTGTAGGACCGTATCGCATTTTGGAACGGATGGGAGAAGTTGCCTACAAGTTGGAGTTACCTGAGGGATTGTCAGGAGCCCATGATGTGTTCCACGTTTCACAGCTGAAGAAGGGTCATGCTGAGATGGCTGATATACCATTAAGAGATACATTACCCCTGGAGGCGATTCAGTTGGACAGTGATTTGACTTACGAGGAGAAGCTAGTTAGGATTCTTGAGTTTGCCAGCAGAGTCACCCGCAGTAAGGTTATCAAGTTTTGCAAGGTTCAGTGGAGACACTATACCGAGGATGAAGCCACCTGGGAACGAGAGGATGATCTTCGCAAGGACCACCCATACCTATTTTCTAGCCAACCCGAATCTCGAGGGCGAGATTCATCTTAAGGGGGGTAGGTTTGTAACATCCCAAATTTTCAATTTGGAATGTTATACATAGATCATCCATGCATATCATGATTTATTGCATTTCCGTTCCGCAATCCTCGAAATCCTAAGCAACTCAAGGACCCACGGAGAGAGTTGGGAAGTTTCCTGTTTTCATATTTGATTTTTATCAAATAATGAAACGAGGATTTTGATTTTAATAATTTTTCTCTCCGAAATATTTCATATTAATCAAATGAGTGGAGATAATATGACTTCTCCGAAATAATTGGAATATTGGAGGAAAAATATTAAAATCATTTATTGGATTTTATTTGGTTTTATTCGGATTGTATTTGCATTAGAAAAATTGCACGTTTTCAAAATTGCATTTTAGGGCCAAGAAAATGTTCAACTCGTCCTAAATATTTTATTTAGACGGTGAAAATTTGTTTTGGAATTTTTAGATTTTTATTTATTTTTCTAGGATTTTTCTTGTGTCGGTGGTATTATTAAAAAAATTATATCTCAGGCCCGACTGGGCCTAAGGCCCAGCTGAGCCAGGCCGGCCCGAGCCGCCACTGCCTCCCGCGCGCGCGCGCCGCCGCCGACCCGGACTCCCCGCCGACGCCGCTGCCTTGCCCCTTCCCCAAGCAGCCGCTGCCCCCCTCCCCTTTAAATACCCCCCCCCTGGAGCCCAAGTCGCCGCCGCCTGCAGCCCCT